>NC_055991.1:31094619-31227119 GCF_018446385.1 Zingiber officinale | reverse complement strand
TCACAAGGGCTTACAAAATTCCAGTAGACAACTCCGGGAACATAGTAGATCCTGAAGACTGGACAAATGATATAAAGAAAAAGGCATCAATTGAAAACAAAGCCATCAATACTCTACATTGCGGACTAACACGAGAAGAACTGAACCGGGTCGGACCGCATCAAAACGCTAAGGAGCTTTGGGATAAACTGATCGAGCTGCACGAAGGAACAAGCGACGCGAAGGTAACAAAAAGAGATTTGCTGTTAAATAAAATTTTTAATATAAAAATGCAGGAAGGAGAAACGGCAAGTCAGCTCCACGCGAGGGTCAAAGATATCCTCAACGGTCTCCACGCGATAGGCCACCAAATGGAGAACCGAGACTTAATCAGGTACGCGTTAAATGCTTTTCCACGAAACAATTTGTGGGCATCAATCGTAGATGCCTACAAAATTTCAAAAAATTTATCTAAATTAAAATTGGACGAACTCTTTTGTGAATTAGAACTTCATGAGCAAACTAACGCCGGGGTCGAGAAAGGTGTAGCTCTATTTGCAGGTTCCTCTAAAGAAAAGAAGAACAAGCCCGAATCCGAAGAAGATTCCGATCAAGACTCGGAAGACGAAGAACACCTGGTGAACCTGGTAAGGAAAATGTTCACCAGGAAAAAGAGAAGCTTCAGCAAACAGTTCGCCAGCCGACTCAAGAAATGTCACATGTTTCGGATGTAACAAAAAGGGGCACTACAAGAACGAATGCCCAAGATTGAAACTTGACAAACCAAAGTCAACAAAGAAGAAAGCCCTCAAAGCAACATGGGACGATTCCTCCTCAGACGAATCGGAAGGAGAAAGGCAAAAGCACCAAAGTCACCTCGCGCTGATGGCTCGCGAAGCTGAAACGGAAGACGAATCAGAGGAATCGGAAGACGGGTCCGAACCCGAATCGAGCCACGAGTCCGCACTCGTTTCCGAAGGTTCCGAAGAGGTATACCTAAACTTAAATCGTAAATTCTTTAGAATTATCTCGTGTTTAAATAAAAAATTAGTTAAATTGGAAAATAAAAATAAATCGCTTCTTGAGGAAAATCAAAACCTCAAGGAACAATTAAAAAATTCGAATCCAACTCAAGATCGAACACTTGAGGAGGAGAATTTATCATTAAAAAATGAAATTAATAAGTTAAAAGAATTGTTGGAAAAATTCACAACAAGATCTAAAAATTTAGATTTAATTCTAAATAACCAAAAGGCATGCTATAATAAAACCGGACTTGGATATAAGTCAAACTCAAACAAAACCTTTAAATCATTATTAACCCAACACAAAGCAACTAAACAAGCTTGGGTCCCGAAAGCATGCTTAACCACGCAAGTAGGACTTAGTCAATTCTATATACCTAAAGATAAAATACATTATATAAACTTGAATAAATCAGATCAAAAACTAAAATATAAATCTAAATTAAAATCAAAATTCAAAACTCAACAAAATTTAGATTATCACCAAGTTGATTATAACTATAAAAAGAATCGACACAAACCCAAAATCTAAATTAATGGCCAATAATTCAGGGGGAGGCTCCAGAATAGCTGGCATCTCCAAAACTAACCTACCCGACAGGGTAACCCAAAACAAACTAACCCGGCAGGGTAATTAGGATTAGTTAAAGAGAGACCAAGTTTAACTTGACTCATGGTACTGGTGAAGTTTTTGGATGATAATACGTTAGGGAAGCTTGGGCATCGCATGTCTAGAAAGATATGGCCTCGATCTGGTGCATTTGGCCAAGTGGAACTGACCGAAGCTACCCTTAAACGAATCCTAACCAGTTAGACTAAGATTTAGTACTAAGTTCCGTGGATAGGACTATTCGGAAAACTTCGAAAGGTTGGTTACTTCTAATGATGTCCATGTGACTCACCAAGCTTAGAAATTTATCCGAAAAATGCCTATTTGTGGAAACCAAAACTAAGTCTGAATCTAACACACGTTAAACCAAAACTCCATAATTAAAAATCTAATTTCATCTCACAAAATCATAGGATTCCCTTATTGATAATATAGATCGGGTGAGATGAATAAGGATTCAAAATTAAGTTCAAAATCTTTAAACTTAAAAATTATTTTCAAAATTTTAAACTTAAAAATTATTTTCAAAATTTTAAACTTAAAAATTATTTTCAAAATTTTAACTTAAAAATTATTTTCAAAATTTTAATTTTAAACTTCAAAATTTTAACTTAAAAGTTAATTTCAAAATTTCAAAATTTCAAAATTTTAAACCTAAGAATTATTTTCAAAATTTTAACTTAAAAATTAATTTCAAAATTTCAAAATTTTAAACTTAAAAATTATTTTCAAAATTTTAACTTAAAAATTATTTTCAAAATTTTAAACTTAAAAATTATTTTCAAAATTTTAACTTAAAAATTATTTTCAAAATTTTAATTTTAAACTTCAAAATTTTAACTTAAAAATTAATTTCAAAATTTCAAAATTTTAGACTTAAGAATTATTTTCAAAATTTTAACTTAAAAATTAATTTCAAAATTTTAAACTTAAAAATTATTTTCAAAATTTTAAACTTAAAAATTATTTTCAAAATTTTAACTTAAAAATTAATTTCAAAATTTTAAACTTAAAAATTATTTTCAAAAGTTTAACTTAAAAATTATTTTCAAAATTTTTATTTTAACTTAAAAATTAATTTCAAAATTTTAACTTAAAAATTAATTTCAAAATTTTAATTTTAACTTTAATTTTAACTTAAAAATTAATTTCAAAATTTTAATTTTAACTTAAAAAATTAACTTCAAAATTTTAAACTTAAATTAATTTCAAAATTAAGATTTTTTTAATGATTGATTAAAAATTGATAAACTAAGACTAACATAAAAATCCTACTTGTTGTAGGAAACCAAGTGGATTTTGGACAGTGGTTGCTCCAAACATATGACTGGAGATCACACCAAGTTCACTCAATTAACCTACAAAAGCCTAGGAACAGTTGCCTTTGGAAACAACGGTAAACTCAAGGTAATTGGTATAGGTAATATTGAATTAAAAATAGATTTCATAATTACAAATGTTCTACTTGTTGAAAATTTTAAATACAATTTTCTGAGCATAAGCCAATTATGTGACACTAGGTATAAGGTAAAATTTCTATCTACAGAATGTTTGATCAAACATCTAGATAATCCAACTATAAGCCTAAAAGGCTTTAGAAAAGACAATAGTTATGCCATTAACTTAACCACTTCTTCAGTCAAGTGTTATTTAACACAAAAAGAAGAAATCTGGTTATGACATAGAAGAATGTCACACACACATTTCAGAAACATAACTAAATTAAATGGTCTAGTTAGAGGCTTACCAAAATTACCTAACTTAGATTTAACGATATGTAATGCTTGTCAACAAGGCAAACAAACAAAATCTACCCACAAACCAATTAATGAATCCCAAACCAACTCAGTCCTAGAACTTTTACACTTAGACCTATTTGACTCCCATGGAGTTAAATTAATAAATGGAAGTCTATACTGTTTAGTTATAATAGACGACTATTCTAGGTTCACTTGGGTCAAATTCTTAAAAAATAAAGATGAAACCTTTGAAATTTTTACAAATTTCTGCAAACAAATTGAAAATGAAAAAGGCATAAAAATCAAAAGAATCAGAAGTGATAATGGAGGAGAATTTAAAAATCATAATTTTGATAAATTTTGCCTTGAAAATGGCTATCATCATGAATTCTCTTGTCCTAAAACTCCCCAACAAAATGGAATTGTAGAAAGGAAAAATAGAACTTTACTTGAAGCATCTAGAACTATGCTAAACGAATACAACTTACCTAAATATTTTTGGGCAGAAGCTGTTAGTACAGCCTGCTATGTACAAAACCGAACAACACTAAAAAAAAAACACAATAAAACATTTTTTGAAATATTTTACAACAAACAACCTAATATAAAACACTTTAAGGTATTTGGTTGCCCAGCCTTTATCCTAAATACTAGAGAACACTTAGGCAAATTCACTTCCAAAATAGAAAATGGAATTTTTCTAGGGTACTCTCTGAATAGCAGAGGCTACAGAATTTATAATAAAGTTACCTTAAGAATTAAGGAAACCACCAATGTAAAATTCAAAGAATCCAATCAAAACCTAGAACAAGCCCAACCTCAACCAGTTGACCCTGTTCATGAACATATCAATTCTGAAGGAACAAACCAAACCCAAAATCATGAAGAAGAAGAACAACTACAAGAAAGTCAACCTTCTAGAACCATAAGAGTCAACCCAAACCATCCTACTGATCAAATAATTGGTGACCCAGACCTTAGGGTCCAAACTAGGTCATCTTTCAGAAACCTAAGTCAAATCTCGTTAATCTCAAATATTGAACCCAAAACTGTAGCTGAATCCCTACTTGACCCAGACTGGGTCATAGCTACTGCTTAATACAAGTTTTCAAAACTTTATACTCCCCAAAGTCAACTTGATCTTTTCTTGGATTTAAAAATTGTACTTTTTTCCTTGAATTCTGAACCAAACTCAGTTATTTTTTAACATTAAGTGTTATTGTTTTCAGTAACTCTACACTATGATTGTTTCCCTTGTTTTTTTGATGAATGCCAAAGGGGGAGGAGGGTTAGGTGGTTAAGTTAGCTAAACCAATTTGAAAACACAAACTAACTTTAAAACCACACAAATGCATGTTGTTTCGTACATATGCTTTCACTAACTTAACCAGGTTGTCATTCCATCAAAAAGGGGGAGATTGTTGGTGCGGGTAGCACTAACGGTCTAACCCAGGTTTTGATGAATGACAAATAGGTTAAGTTAGTTGTGTTGTTGTCTGACACTTTGATCAAGTGTGCAGGAAAAGTCCAGCTAGGTCGACGGGCTGACCGGATAGCTGGCGAGAAGTCCAAGCGGGTGACGGGCTGACCGACGTCCAGCTAGGTCGACGGGCTGACCGGATGTTGGCGAGAAGTCCAGCGGTCGACGGCTGACCGGACGCTCGGCGAGGAGTCCAGACGGGTCGACGGGCTGACCGGACGTCTGACAGGTAAGTAAGGTAAGTCACTGGAGGGGAGTGACTGCGAGGACGTGTTCCCGGGAAGGGAACATTAGGCGTCGATCCGGCTTAGATCCATTTCGGATATCTAAGTCGAGATCGTGACTAGATTCCGGTCTCGGAAAGACGGAATCTAAGTCATACTTTGCTTATCTATAAAACTGTGCTAACAATCTTTGCTGCAGGGTACATTTGCCTCGGACTAACCTTTTCTTGCAGGAGAAGGACTTTCTGGAGAAGAGGGGTCCGGGCGCCCGGAGGGGATCCGGGCGCCCGGAGGCAAGTTTTATCCCCAGGACGACGTTGACACTTGGAGCATGCTGGTTGGGAGTGTTACGTCACATTCCAGGCGCCCGGAAGGGATCCAGGCGCCCGGAGCAGCATATAAAAGAAGCCCCAGGCAGGAGCTTCAACACATCAGTCTTCTGAGAACTCTGAGTCCAATCACTCTGCTGCTCTGCGCTCCAACAACGTTCACAAAGCTCCGACGACTCACTCCGGCTCTCTTTTTAATTCATTGTTTGTCGGTTAGCTTTGTTTTCTTTCTTTTTCATTAGCAATATTTGTACGTAAATTGTAATTATCCGAATTGCTAGTGAATTGCCCAACGAAAGTACTCAAGGAGTACGGGCCTTCGAGTAGGAGTCGTCACAGGCTCCGAACGAAGTAAAAATCAACAGTGTTCATCTCTTTACTTCTTTACTTTTCCGCTGCGTTTTAACTCGAGATTTTCGAATCGATATTCACCCCCCCTCTATCGAATTCAACGGTCTTACATAATACCTCCATAATTACCGTACAAATCCAGACACCAACGAAATCACGGATATTCTTTGGGTTCATCCAAAAAGTCTAGAGCTGTTTGTCAACTTTTCGTCAGTGTTGATCATTTATGTCACATACAAGACCAATAAGTATCGAATACCACTATTGGAGGTTGTGGGTATCACATCCACAATGCGAACTTACTCACTTATGTTCGCATATCTTAGTAATGAGAGGGCAGGACAACTGACATGGGCATTAGGTACCTTAAAAAAGTGGATGGTTGAAAAGAAGGCATCGTTGTCATTGGTGTTTGTTTAAGATCAGGATTTGACGCTTATTAATGCCATTGAAACATATTTTTCCAATGCACGTCATATCCTTTGTATTTGTCACATAAACCAGTGCGTAATGAAGAAATGTGCTCCTATGCTTGGTCTGGAGTGGCAGCATTTTAATGCATCATGACACTCACTTATTAATTCATCGACACAATGGTCTTACCAGCAGAAGTGGGATGTCATGCGCAAGGAGTATCAACGATTCGAGGGTGTTCTAAATTACCTTTGAGATATATGGTTACACCCTTATAAAGAGCGATTTGTTTCAGCATGGGTTGATACATGTATGCATCTCGGAAGTAATTCAAATCAAAGGTATAGTCACTTTATAGCTTTATTATTTAAATTTTATTCATTATTGTATTATTTCAATTCTTTTCAGTATTAAAACACAATGCATTTTTTTTATTACAGGGCAGAGTCTGCACATGTGAGACTGAAGTTATATTTAGGAGATATCATGTCATCCCTACATACATCTTTTGAAAAAAATACATAAGATGTTGAGAATTCAGTTCGGGGATATTAAGAAGTCGTTCGAGAAATCTCTCAACATTCCACATCATCAACATTTACATGATGACATTTTCAGTCAAATAAGGTGTCAGATTTCATTAGAGGCAATGAAGTTGATTTCTGGTCAACTAAAATGCATCGAGGAAGTATCTCACTAGCTAGTCGGCAGATGCAACTGTTATATCAAAATTGTATACGGATTGTCATGCGAGCATGATCTTGCACATTACCGTTACTTCTCCATTCCAATTCCGCTTCAGAGTATCAACGCTCATTGGAGGAGATTGTCGATGCATGTACATCAGTTTAATGACGAGGGAGCACAACCTAACAGGACATCCCACGTTATTGAGATATTAGATGGGATGGATCCACATATGCGAGAGCATATGATAGACAAGTTTTCGATATGATAGATCCATCTCAAAGTATAGTTCGAGCCCCTTCATACAGCACAGAACATAGAGGTCGACCTACGGGTAGAGATGAGCAAAGTGGACGTCGCATGCCTTCTTTTGCAGATGCATCCACTTCAGAATCTAGGGTCTCTCAACCGACTGCAACATCTCGAGGGAGAGGAAGACGTGGAGGGGGGTCAAAGGTTTGCAATACTCAAACGACCCATGATCACTCTCCAGTTCCACCTATTCATGATACTTATATTGAGAAATTACCTGTGCCTCTATAACGTTATATTTCTCGCACTGTTGATGTTTAACCTGATGGTCATTGTGGATTCAGGGCAATAGTTGCACTAATTGAGTATGATGAAGAAGATTGGTTTCAAGTACGATTTGAGCTTATAGAAGAGATTTAGCAAAATAAGGATCTATATAATCAACTTTATTCAGATCAAAATTTAGTAACCAATCTATTATTCTCATTGAATTGGTTCGAGCCATGGGTACCAGAAATGTATTGGATGGACTCTATGTCTTTGGGAATTATCATCGCATCAAGGTACAATCTTGAACTGCATACATTTGGATTTGGTGAGAATGTTGGGAGTTGTTTTACTCACTTGCCATTAAGAACTCCTCCAGTTTCAAATCAAGAGCGTCGAGAAATAGCTATTGCTCATGTTGACAATTACTTCGTACAAGTTTTTTTACATCCTCATTACCCTGTATCACCTATTCCAACATGGTGGTGGCAACATTCATCGTATGAAGCTAAAGGATGAGTCACTCGTTATAGGACACGTTTTTATTTAGAGTATGAAATAATAGGTACACCACCACCAAATGAGTCGGGAGCAGAATTTGGAGGCAATATTGATTAAAATTTCTATTTTTATATATTTCTGTGTTTTTTTGTATTATTGCATGTACCCTTCATTTGAAAAAAAATATTTGTTTCTAAGTTATGAATGTGTAATGTGTTCACTATTAATTGTTAGTATTTTTGTTAGTTTTAAATATATAATTTTTATTTTGATCCATATTTGTATACTTTTTAAAATATTTACAAATAATAACTCTTAAAATTTATAACTAAAAATAAACAAAAGATTATAAACATATAAAAAAAATTATTCAAAAATACAAAATTGATAAAAAAATTGCTTAAAAAATAAAATCAATAAAAAAAACAAAACTTAAAAAAATAATAAATTGAAAAAATACAAGTATTATGAAAAAATAATAAATAAAATTAATTATAAAATAAAACTAAATAAAATTTATATAAAATTAAAAAATAAAATATTGATAAAAAATAATAAACAAAATTGATTAAAAAATAAAATTAAATAAAATTGAAAAAATATATCATATTGATAAAAAAATAATAAATTGAATTAATTAAAAAAAATACAATTAAATAAAACTAAATAAAATTTAAAATATACTTGAGCTATTTTTTAATAAAACTAATTAAAAAAAATAAAACTAAATGAAAAATAATAAAAGAAAAAAAAAAGAAAAAGAAAAGGTAAAAATGTCATTTGGAACGGAGGGGGGACATAGAAAGCTCATCTCCGGTGAACAAATTTTAGCTTACCAAACAGCAGCAGCAGCAGCCGCTACCACCACCAACATAAAATTTGCCACCAGTGACAACATAAAAAACATGAACCACTGAGCCATTGTATGAACAGCAACCCTTCCAAACCATAGAAATAACCATTGATGCCGACAGTAGAGAATCTGAGAATTGGTGCACTAAAAAATTCTTCAAACATGGAGAGTAGTCTTTGAACTGCTTGTGCTTGTCTTTTAGCACTACAGGGATTCCACTCCTTCCCAGGCCATTTCTATGCAAACAAACACAACACCAGCTAATAGCTCACTGCTGCTCATTCAAACCTTCACCAAGTTCTACATTTTTATCTCATTCATCGAACCCTTTTGGTGGCACATTTCTTGGATCAGTCCATGAATAATCAATACCTACTCATCATACTGTTCTGTAACATAAAAAAAAAACTTAATCATTTTACTTTGCAGCATGCATGGGAACATGCGTGTTTGAAAATTGAAGATGTCTTCCAGTTTCCTCTGTGTCTGCTCTTCTTTTCATGCAAGGAATCAGCCATCGAAAAACTAATCCATGACTCTGTTTCTTTTCTGTTTTTTTTTTCTTCTTTTAAAACTGCTTTAACATAAAGAGCCTAAGAATTCAATTCAAGTAGCAGAACTACTCAAGAATTTTGACGATCGGCTAGAAAATGCAATGTGAATTTCTCAAGGAAGTGGATATTACGAACACTCACTGGAATTTGTTTGCAATTTAGTAACGATCAGTAGGGAAAAAAAGAGAAAAACAAACTGTGTTCTTGGCTTGATGAGAAGAATCAAGCATCGCCAATTGCTGTCGTCTTCTTCCATGGCAAGTTTGCTTCGAGATCAGAGGCATCAGGAGGCGGCACGGCCACCTTGCCCTTCTTGTTACTCCACAGCCAGATCTTGGACACCGAGAAGCTCTCCCGCCGGCCGCCGACGCCGAGTCGCTTCCCCTCCGCCGACTCGTCGACGGCGCAGCCGGGGGCTTTCGCTTCCCGTCCTCTGCTCGCGGAGGCGCAGCAGTTCTTGAAAGCCACGTGGAGCTCGGCGTCGGCGACCACGTACTGGTACGATCCCATGGAGAAGCACCTCCTCGCGTCGAGGCTGCTGCTGCTGCTCTCGCCTTCCTCCAACCTCCAATTCCCCATCAGAGTTCTCCCGCTCTCCTCGCCGTTGACGCTCGCGCCGTCGTCCAGGTTCCTGAACTTGCCGAGCCTCACCGGGAATGCCTTCTTCTCGGCGGCTGTTTCTTCGACGGCGGGTTCGTGAGGTTCTCCGGCGGCTTCCTCGTCGTCTTGGGTTTGGTCGCTCGAGTCGAAGGCGACGTCTTCGACGGGAGGTCCTTGAGAGAGGGAAGCGCGGCAGAGGGGGCAGGTGGAGTTGGAGAGAAGCCAGGTGTCGATGCAGGAGAGGTGGAAGGCGTGGCCGCAGGCGGGGAGCAGGCGGAGCTCGTCGCCGGCGGCGGCGTCGAACTCGCAGAGGCAGACAGCGCAGTCGAAAGGCTCCTCCTTGGATCCGGCGAGGTCGGTGTAGAGGAACACCGGGAGCGCGTCGATGAACGCCTGGTCGAGCCCCGAGTCGTGCTGGTGGAACAGCTGCTGCAGCTGCCGGTCGGGCCCCGGCGACTCGCCGTCGCCGCCACCGCCGCCGTCCTCCGCCGCAGGCGGAGGGCGGCGGCGGCGGCGGCGGCGCTTCTTGAAGACGAACCGGAAGAGGAGGTGGATGAGGCCGGAGACGAAGAAGGCGACGGCGAGGACGACGATGACGATGAGGAGCGCCGGGCTTATCTTGCTTCTGGATGAGCTGCTCATTTGAGGAATTGAGCTGTGTTTAGAGATTTGGAAGCCATGGGAGATGGAGGAAGAGACGAGAAGGAGAGAAAGGAGACTGAACAAGAATTTTGGCGCTAGATTTGGTGCGATCTCATGGATGCATCTCCATTCTCCATTGCTGCTAAAAAATGAGAATAAGCTGCCTTGTTTATAGTTGCTAGGATAAAGAACAAGCAAGAGGGAGGGAAGGTGCATAGTTTTGTATTCAAAAGATTAGTCGCCTAAGGCATGGTGAGATGGTAAAAAAAAGTAGAACAGACTCCCATACAATGAGAGTTCGATTTTCTCACATGTTATATCCGTTATTTATCTCCTCCGTGTTGGTCCTGGGATAAATTGGCGGGAGCGCTGAGGGCGAGCGTATTCGTCTTTTGTCATCTTGAACCGCTCGTAATGTATTCGCCTTTTGCCACCTTAAATCGCTCGTAATGTCACGTCGTCCATCCATATAGTTTCTCAAATTAATTCAGATTGACGGTAGAAAATTTTTATAGAATTGGATATCGATCATCTCCAGAATTAAATCAGGATTAGATTACACTTTGAATTCGACTAGACCGGCTGATTTAATCGAAAAAACAAAAATATTGATCATCAGGGTTTTATATGAAAATGCCGTTGGAATTTGCTTTAATTTAAACTCTGAGACTAGTAGTTTTTGTTTTTTTATTAAAATTGATGAATTTAAAGAGGATGTATGCCAAATAAAATTGGATTTGGCTGGAGAGAAAAGATAGATCTATGGACTAAATATAGGAGAGTATCTAAGAGGATCCAGTAGTGTTTTTTTTTTGGATTTGATGATGTAAATAGATTTAGGTGATAAACAAATCTTTAATCATATCATCTTATGGTTAATTAATTAGCTCTACAAAGGAAAAGTTGGGTAGTGCTTTGTATTTATGGCTTTAAACCATTCTGATTGCTGACTTAATGCCTTTATAAAGGCATCCAAGTGTGCTTTATTATTAAGTTGAAAGTAGATGGAATAAGATCTTCTTTTAAGGAAGATTAAACAAAAAGATGTCAAAGTTACAAGTCTTTATTTCAAACAAAAAATGGGAGGGAAGCCCCATCAACAAGTAAAAAAAGTTCATTTCAAAACATAAAAAATGAGGCAGCAAATAAAAGAAAATGGGAAAAAAAGGTAACAGAAACTGAGACTTAGGGCTTTACCAAAAGGCTAAGGCCCAACAGTTCCTGGACCATGAATGAATCCAAGTCGATATAGATCCTTGATGATCTATGCTTTCGAAATTTAATCTTAAAACTAACTTTTAAACTGATAAATAGGTTGATAATTATATGAATGGATGATGATGGCTCTTAGTATTTCTAATGTTTTTATATTTTTATAAGACTAATGAATCATATTTTAAAATATTTCATTGATAAATAATTGGTTCTTTATTATCTGTTTTGGTGATATTCTTGTGCATAATAAAGAACAAGAAGAGCATATGAAACATCTATATCTTATCTATCGTAACTTTGAAGTCTTGAAAAAGCAAAAGCTTTATGTAAACTTGAAGTAATGATCATTAAACTTTAAAGTACATGAATAACATCTATATAAGACCTGCTTAATTAGGGATACGTACAATAATTCGGTTCGATTTTAAAATTCCTAATTCAGTTAAACTGGATAAACCAATATTTTAAGTCAAATAGGATCAAGCATGCCACAGTTATGTCAAGTGATAGGGTCTAGCCTTGTCAAGTGCTGGAACTTCTCTGTCATGTTCCCTACTGGACCTCAGAGAAATGTATCATTATTGTTGAAAATTTTAATTAATTCGATTTTTGATTGAGTTAACTGATCATGTTTTATCGATTTAGTTTATTCATGGTTCGATTAGTTCAAAACATTTTTAATTTGTTCAGAATAAATTGATTCCATCGGTTCGATTTTAATCTAATTGCAACCCTATACTTACCAAGTAAAGTTTCTTGGAAGTGTTCTTTTGTCATAAACCTGAAGTGTTTTAAATCCAATGGTTGATACTCTTAATAAATGATATTCTTTAGTTACAATTATATAAGTAGAATTAGTGATATTTGAAGTGTTCAAATAATTTTATGAAAATGAAATTATTGTGGAAATATCAACTAAAAACTATGTTAGGATTATCTTTCCCAATAATTCTAGATGAAGATGACTTTATTTTCAATCGGTTATTCACTCCTAGCTATTTATTATATATACACATCATTTTATTAATTACCAAAAAAAGCGCATATGAAAGTTGATTCAATGAATATTTTATTTGAGATAAATTTGAGCATTATTACAAACATTTCTATTAGTCAATTCTAGACTTTAGGATGAAGATGCAAACTTGAGAATAAGTTCTTTCTAACAATGGATGGAAGGATGATATAGGAGCTACAGATGCAATTTCTTGACTTCTCAATCATTTAACATCAAACTCTTCTAATTAATCAATCAATTCTTCGGTCTCTCTTATTTCTAGCTTGATCAACTCTTAGGATAGCACACCCAAGCTACATCAACTCTTAGGTACCTATGCTACATTCAACATGCAAATGTGTAAGCATACTTATTTTGATACATGAAAATTTATGTTTTGGTATATGGATTGCAATACAATTTCCATCAAATCATTTATTTCTATTACTTTTCATTTTTTTTAATTTATAAAAGTTTCATTATAAGTCATAAATAAATTAACTTAGAGATTGATTTCTTCACAACTCTCGAATGAAATAATTTTTAATTTCACTCTCATGAAGGTAGGATTATCTATTGTTTAACCATTTCTCTCTTCTCGGAGAGAAATTTCTTTCTTAACATGCTTGACTTATCTATATTCCTTTTTTCATGGCTGATTAGGATTAATTATGATGACCTTGTTATGTTTGTATACTCCTTGTTCGCTTATTATACAAATCACTACAATGGGTTAAAAGATTAAGAGAAAGATCATTGTAGTGTACCATGTACAAGGCGTGAGATATATTCTCTTTCTATTCATTTTTATTTAATTTCCTTTTTCTTTTGTTTCCGTAGAATTTTTCAAGTAAATCAATATAATGAATATGAGTTGTTTTCAATTTTTTTTTTACCATCCAGTACCGGATCGTAAATGCAAGAAGACCTACTTAATTAAGACATAATTAACTCATCAATTTATTATTATTTTAAGTGATTAATTAGACATTCAAATGACACCCATAATGTTAATAATGGATCGATAAACAACTATATATATCATGCTAATTATATATCAATAAAAATCAACACAAGTCACAGAATAGTGGCAATGGCCTTCCTATTTGATCTTACAATAAAAACAAAGCCCCAAAGGAGAATATCTGCCTCACCAATTTGATCAATATCTTATTATATATCCTCATTTTTGCAATTTTCCAAACTACTTTTTAAATCCACTCAGTTCAAATGCACATATATATCACTCTATATTATCACTGTGTGTGTGTATATATATATATATATATTTAGATTTGAATGATGAAGCTTTTCTATAGATGTATTAGTATAAGCAATCAACAATGTTTACTGTTTAAACATAAATATACAAGTTGATTAATCACTACAAATTATAAAGGTCTTTGATTGCTAGCACCAAGTAAGCATCTAACTTAATTAATAAGGGAGATTAATATGATTAAGTTGATTCAATAGATTAATCTTCACGATATTTTTTTTTATAGATCACTCCCTAACAACTAGTAGTAGTAATAATAATAATAATTTCATTAATTATTAATTAGAAACCCTCATGATCTTGACCTGGTAATTTGCTCACATTGAGATAATACGAAGGCAATGACCTGCTGCTCTCGCCATGGTCTCCACCCTGAAGCGACTGCTGCTGCTGCTGCTGCAACGTTTCCATCTCCTCCTCTAGGTCCTCCTCCTTCGCTGGCACGGCTGGTGGGGGCATCTCCATGAATCCAGGTGGCGGTGCCACCGGCGGAAGCTTGGAGAGCAACGCCTCGAGGCTGCTCATCGACGGCGCGATCCTCATCTGCTGCGTCGCCAGGTACTGGTCGTAGAATTCTGGTGTGGGGAAGGGGGGCGGCGGCGCGGGGGTCCAGTGAAGGCCGGCGGCGGCCATGTTGCACCCGTCGACGATGGGGAAGGCGGCGGCGGCCGAGGAGGAGGAAGAGGAAGGGTGGGGGAGGAGGACGCCGGGGATGCTCTCGAGGTAGCTAAACTTCTTGCGGAGCAACACGATGAAGCTTAAGTCCTCCACCACCTTCATTAATTGCGTTCGTTAATTACGTTAATGAAGACGTCGCCATGCACGATGTGATATCATGCAAGCCTATCCGAACGAAACACGTGTCTAATTATCTGAAATTAAGATGTATACACAATTAACTAATTAATCACCTTGTTGACGGATCCTAATTGCACAACACCTTCCCTGACAGCAACCAGAGCAATGGTCTGCCGTCACAATGAGAATTAATTAATCAGAATTAGACCCAAAATTAATGAATATTTTTGATAAAATAATTTATAAAAACGACCTTGATGCCGGATTGGAACTGAGCCTCCCAAGTTCTTGGTTGCTGAAGAAAATTAACATATCAGAATAAAAATTTACAATTTTTTTGTGTTTTTTTAATAATTATAATAAAAGCAAGAGGCACTACTAACTGAATCAGCAGGGTTATTCCAAGTGGAGAGGAAATTGATCTCTTGATCTTGAGGTTCCTTAAACACCCATTTATGGCTGTGATCTGCTGCAACTTTTCCAATAAAGCTGCGGGCAAAAATGATCATCAAACAAAGCTTAATTCGTAGATACAAGCCAAAAGAGAGTAAAAGGGAAAAAAAAATTGTTTATTTATTTATTAGTATTTTTTTAATAATTAATTACCCTTCTCCATAGTTGTAGATCTCGTGGGACATCTTGAAGAAGAGCTCCGGCTGAAGGCCTTTGACATTTTCGCATTCTTCATAAGCTGATGAAGCCCCTGCTGCTAATTGATCACAGGCTGTGGGATTAGCAGCAAAATTGCAGAAACCATCTTCCCATGCAAGTATCCTAATGATTGATCAATCGATCGTTTAAGAAAAAAAAAACTAGATATGTATGTATATGCATGTTTTTAGCTGAAATAATATGAAGTCCCAAATTTAATTTAATTCTGAGCAAAGCATATGCATATTGTACCAATTCCTCCTGTTTCCTCTACTTCTGTCATAAACCCCTCCTGGAAGATCCCACCTGAAAATAATTTATTAAACGCAACAACTAATTGCATAGAATAAGATGCAAATTACTTACTTGGGAGGTGGGTAATTTCTCGGCAAGATCCTCCAGAAGACGGCATAAATCCATTGGGAGCTTTTGTTGCTGCACAAGCTTCTCAGGGTGTGTTGCAGGAGATGAGTCACGGCCAAAGGATTGAGTTGTTCCTCCATTGATCAAACCAAAGCAGGATTTAAAGAAGAGGAAAAAGGAAGGAGAAGGAGAAGGAGAAGAAGGAGAAGAGATTCTAAAGAAACCGATCAAAGCCCTCTTTAATTTTTAGTTTGCTCCTCTGGTAGATTTTTTTTATCTTGGAGGAGGGAAACTAAAACTAAAGCAGCCAGCAAGAGGGGAATCATGACCACATATATACCCCTCTGTGTCATCGATCTCTCCTACTACAGTAATTAATCATGAGTTAAATTTCACCAATTAACTTTGTGCGTCCACCCAGCAGACCCATCAATAAAAGCTGTTCATAATTGAAAATAAAAATTATATTTTTCATGTGTGTGAATTAAAAACACTGTTCAATATTAGACTTTTTCTTTTCCACTGCATCCATCATGTGTAATTTGAAACTGAGAAACAAAAACAAGACTGATATTCCATGCAGGAAAATAATATTGAAGTCGAGTCACTTTTATCATCATCTCACTGGATTCTGTCTCTCTCATAATTAATTCGGGAAGTTTACAAAATATTGGCAGTGGCACTATTATTTTAAAATAAGCTAAAAACAAAAGGAGGAGATTTTGAAATTCACTCGAACACACTAAGAAAAATGGTAAAGTCAATATTGGTGATGAAATTTAACTTCTCATCCTTATCTCAAACAAATTAAAAGGGAATGATGGAGTAAAACTATGTTGTGAATGAGCGATTAAGTTGATTAGAAAAAAGGGAAACCAAAAGTTTATGTTGCGTTGTTGGCCGACATAGCCAAGGACTCTATACTTGTCAAATCTGGTTGATAATAATAGACAACTCAATTTAAAAAAAAAGAAGCCACCACGAACTCTTTAATTTCAGGCAGTACTTCTTCTCTTCCTGTGTATTAACTTAGCATTTAGAAAAGCAAGCAAGATGCTTTGTGGATCATCATTAATGACTTGTTTATGCAACCAAAAATCCACTAGAAAGATAAATTATCAAAGTTTGTGTTAAAAAAATGTATAATATACTTTTAGCTTCTACTTCTTGCATATGCACAATGACTTTGGCAAGTCGAATCTAATTTGTCATGGATGGACTTTTAGTCATGTGTAATGAATTTAATTTAGAGACATTAATTGTTTAATGCAAAACCATGATAAGTTATTAATTGAGAAGAATGGAAATTCAGATCCTCCATTGGAGTGTACTGTGTACTTCAATTCAATCGAAATTTAACTCATCAATAGTCAAAATTAAATTTCAACTGAATTAGATGGCAAAAAAGAGATTTCCATTTTAAAAAATCATTCAGAAATCCACTCTATAAGATTCCATTCTAGAAGAAAAGAGAGTTCATATTGAGGCTTCTACTTGCACATGCCATGCTTGCTCAAACTAAAGCATACATAAAATTACACCTCATGATATTATCAAAAAAAGTTGCATAAAGGAAAAGAAATTAAAATTACTTTGACCAGTCAATCTTATCCTCTTATGACTTCAATCTAGAACAAATTTATCAATTTGCACGTTAGGCTTTCACGGATATCGCTAAGCTAGATTTTGTTCTTCATAGCATCACATGGCAGCTAGGTGGAGAGTCCATATGATAAACGTAAAGCCATCACAAAAGGTATATTCAACTATGATACGTCGTGTTAATCATGATTGTTTGGAATTGACTGAGAATAATTTTTTCCTCATCCCCAACTTATGTTACTAGTGCTACATAAATGAAACATGGTTCAAAAAAAAAAAATTTTATCGAAGTATCTTTAATGTACTTTTCCCTTTTGTGTGGTATATATATAATTAATGACATGACATTAATGCTTAATTAATTTAAAGGAATTTCATAGAGTTATCGCCATCAAATTGGGGGATATTAAATCTTATCTATTAGCATAGAGTATTGTGTTCTAGAAGCAGAATCTGACGTTTTCTTATATGCTATTTGTCCATCAATCCATTTTTTATTTATACATGATATTATTACTTAACACAATTCACGACACCAATTTTTGTTTCAAGAATATAATTGATCTGTTTGCAATCGTGAAAACACAGGCACACACAAAACACAAAAAGCAAATTATACAAGATCGAATAAGAATTTAAGTTTTTTTTTTTTATCTAGCACAATAAATTTACCTTCTTCAGTTGTCCGTTGTGTTCGACAGAGCAATAGTTTAGACTGAGCATCCAGTTCAATGGTGCACTAAATCTAGCTTCATGGTTCATGCACATCACAACAAATGCATCTTTAATACATTATCTGATGAAAAATAACTAGAAGTCATTCTATTTATCATTTTTCTTTATATACATCTAATAATAATAATGATAAATAGTACTGATGAGAATAACAATAAGTATGAAATGAATGCCCAAACTCCAAACAGGAACAAGGACCCGAAGGCGGGTCCATGCTCCTGTTCTCTTAGCCAATGAGGAAAAAGGATATTAATGGCGTGGGTAAATAGAACAAGGAAAGGCAAGAGTGAGTGAAGTGAATAATAAAAGATACCTCTGTGCCATTGGAAATGGAGCAGTGCTGTCCCTTGTCCCTGAGATGCATGATGACCAAAGAGTGATTTTAAAGATACCATCACCCCTCATCAGCTTTATTTATTAAGTTACTTTGGCTTTTCTTTTTCCTCCCGTCTCTTCTCTTCCTCTCTGACATGGAAAGCAAATTAAGGCAGCAGCCATGGCATAGCAGGGTCAGGGAGGCAGGTCCTTGACCCTCTCTGTTTTGACCCACACCATCATCACCAAAGTCTTAATCCCATCATTCCTTGGCCCTTCTTTATGTAAAATGAAAAGCTTGGTGGTACAATCCCAAAGAGAGGGTGAGTGAGTGAATGAATGGCCATGGCACACAAAGTTACCTTTCACCCCATAGCTTTGCTTTGCCCATGACAATGAACATGCACCCACACCTTCATTATTTTCCTAGATACAAGAAAAAAAAGAATGGCAAAAAAAAAATCAAGATCTAATGCAAATCTAATGCAGCATTACTTTTCAAAAGAAGATCATGCTAGTAGCAGAAGATTATGTTGATGGGTCTACTTTGAATAATCTAGATCAACTTTTTCTACTTAGATATCCAGTTAAAATGATCTATCTGAGCGGTGAACCAACTTGATCGACTAAAAAAATCATTTCCACACTTGACAACTTATCCTCATTATATAATTATAATTTAATGCGTCAAAGTGTTTTGGCATTATCTACGATGATAAAATAATTTAATAGATTAGAAAGTTAATATTCTAGGTTTGATAGCTTGACCACATGTTTAAATGTATTGATATAATCAAGGTCAACTTTGACACAATCTTAAGAAATTTATGATCAACCCTGAGTTGTCACTTGACAATATAGCATAGAAAAACGACCTCAGAATCTTCATTATTACTGTCCCTTATTCTAGCAACCAAACAAACTCCAAGTAAATATAAGTTTAGTAGCATCAACTGTCCACGGTATAAACTTTGGTGAAGGGAAAAAATGAAGAAAAAACTCATATTGGCAAAGCAAAAATAATCATGCAAATAGGTGAACTATAATTTATAGTTCGTGGGGCATAAAATCTACTTATGGATGTGTATATATGCATGTGAGAGCGACCTAAGCAGGAGAAAAGCATGCTGGATAACAAGGAGTATGGCTTCGGCATCCGGATAGCTTGTGATTGAAGGAGCAGAGACCAGAAATATGGATTTATTCTTTTCTTTATATATTGTTCTCTTGGCCCATGCCTATAATTAAAGCACTTCTTAAATTCTTTTTTCCTGGAAGAAGGAAGACTGCATGGTTCAAATCGTGAGGAGCTCGATTGGCATGGGAGGGAGGTCAGAATGGCAGAGGAGTCTAGGAAAATCACGCATCAACTAGTTACCAAACAACAAATTAATTACTTAACATATATTTAACTATAAAAGCCATCAAGAATCATGTGTTCAGAACAGTATTTTAAACTGCCTTGTCTTCCTAAGGATGTACATATGTTATGGTTTTGTAGATTGCCCTTAATTAGTATGTCTCTACTTAGACTTGTTTCAGGTAGACAGGGTTGTCATGTCAATAGTAAAAGGATAAAGTCAGGGTTTCCTGATGCCAAAACACCGCCTTAATTTCAGTGCTAACTGCGTTAAAAAAAGTCCGTTGTCCCAATCTTTACCCAGGTTTTCTAGTTGTTGCACCAGCAAGGTTGCAGTTCTACACTTCCCGAGTTTGTTATGTATATAGGTGAACACACTATATTTTTCTTGAGAAAATAACACAAGGCAAATGGTCTAACACAATATAAATATCAAACAAAGACGTGTACAGGCACAGAAAAAACAGTTTGATGTAGTTTTCATGCATGCATGGCTTACTGTTGCGAGGCAGCTGAGCCTTTCAAATGTCGACACAATGCAATAAATAATAGGAGGGGAAAAGATAAAGTGCAATAATGATTTAATCTTACAACTTTGTCCCCTATATATGGACTCACACATTATTCTTTAAGGAGCTAGTGGTAAACAATTTTCAATTCAATTCAATTCAATCAACCACCAACCAATAAACTTCTACTTTGAATTTTTTTCTGAAACGGAAGAAATGAGATGTATTCTTTTTTAATTTTGAATAAAGGTAGATATCAAAAAAAGAAGAGAAGAGGTGAAGTTGGATTGGTCAAGGCTGCATGAAAGCAGTGCTGCCAATTCCAACTTCTCCACTGAGAAAGAATCCAAAATGGTCACGTGAAGGCTTTTGGTAGTCACAATCTTGGCCTCTAAAAGCTCAATGTACTCCATCCATGAAAAGACGGTGGCATCCTTTCCCTGCCTTTCTGCAGTAAAACTCAGCTCTCTTCATGGGTTCCATATAGCTTCACCAGCTATACTTCACTCTCCTTTTCCCTCACCTTCCTCTTTTTCCAGACTCAGCTTGTAAACAAATATGTCATACTGCTAGCTTCTACTTGAATGAATCAACTTTTGCAAAAGATATAATATACAAAGCAAAAGAATGCCAAAGTAAAGAAATGAAGAAAATCATGCAGAGGACCTTCCATATTCGTATATACTTAATGAGCACTAATCCAGGAATATATAGTATACTAAATTAGCATAACCTCTGATCCTGTCCGAAAGTTGGAAAGATATTAGGTTGGAAATGTGGCTCTATGGTTGATTGGATGAAGACTTTGCGCTACTCTGTAAAACCAGGAGCATTAGTATCCAGCCGAGAAGGGGTCCCGATGTTGGCCTTCCGATGCTCAAGTCAGTCCTTAATTCTTGGAGAAGAATAGTAGACAAGTTGTAGAAGTGAGCATGTTGAATAGTAAAGTATTGCATACCTTCGCCTGTGGTTTATAGCGTCACTGTAATGTCTATGCATGTCCAAAGCGTCCTAGGAAAAGACAAGCCAAAAAGTGTCTCTAACACCTTCCCTTAAGTGAGCACGCAAATCTCTGATGTGACAGACTAGAAGCTTCTAAAGTACTGTGTTGCCAGCGGCACAAACTTCCAAAAGAGTACGGTGAGATATGTATGTGGGTCCGACTATAGGCCGACCGGAATCCGTTCGGCTGGGACGTCACCAGCTCGACCGTACTGAATTGAGCTATCGTTCTGTTCTCCACTCGGCTTTCTTGTTGTCGGAGGGCTGCTTTCTGTCTGACAGGACATGCCATCAGATTGGCAGGACGATGGGCTGGGAAATTTACTGTTTGTTTCTTAACCTCAGCCATAAGTTTTCGGAGGACGACCGTTCGGATGGTCACGTCCGATCGGCATTGAAGGCCTGATTGGCCAACCTCCCATGATCTGTGGTCCTGGACCTTTGACCGTTTTGACTTTGGCCTCCACGTCAACCAACCTTCACCATCTTGACCCGCTCTTGGAGGGTCCATCTCTATTGCCGTATCAACCTCTTATTATCAGATAGAAGATCTACCTTATATTTTTAAGACAACATCCACAGCTCTTGGAGACTTCAATATGTTGTGATTACACCTGCTAAGCTGTACTTTACAAAGAATCTACTGTCAATTTAAAGCAATGATTTCATTCAGGGTTTATATAGTGCATTTAAACACTTTTCTTCTAATTAACGCACTACAAATGCCATTCCTAGATTTTAAGTTTTTCTTCATGTCCGTGGCACTTTTTTTCTAATAGAGAAGTATTTGCACTAAAGAGCGCAAAAGTTAGACATCTCTGTTCTGATTGAAGTACACTAGTACAGAAACTTCATATGAAGATCATTGTACACAACGTATACTTTGACAGAATAATTATTGCTCTGTGCATGACCAAAATATAAAGCTGCTAAAAACATAATGTGAGCTTAGCGTACCTAGCAAGTAGGCTGCTGTGGATAGGCCATATAGGCTGATCTGGAGTCTTAGGGAGTGCTGCTGATCCAAAATAATAAGTTAACAGTCGTTGCAGACAGCTTCTCATTTGGCAGTTTCTTGGTCCAATATGCCAAGCACCTTTGGAACTTGACGGGGACCGGATTGTATGCTTCCTGCAATCAATTAACTGTGAGAATAAAAAGGAAGAGGGGAGAACAAGGATGATTAAATGCTGGATAAATGTTTTGAATTCGATTGTTTGGAAAAGATAGACTGGGCACTGTACTACAACTACTGTGTCCTTGGCCCCTTGTTGATGTTTACAACTCGAACAAACCTTTGCAACCATTGAACCAGAATCAATAAATTACTCATCAACATAATATGAGGAAGTTTGTTCTTCCAGGAGATTTCATCTCTCAATAATATTCTTGCTCGAATGTTTCGTGGTCGATTAGACTAAGCATATGCTTAGAGTGGCAGCTACATCAGAATTTATTAAGAAGGGGTCTTCTGCTCTCCACAACCTTTTATTTGGGCAGTAAAAGCATGAAAGGAAATTAGATAAAATTAGCATCTCAACTGTGATTGTAGGTCATGTTATCAGCGCCATGGTACAACCTTCAAAGTGGTAATGAGGTAGCAGTTTTTTGTTTTAAGCATCTAATTATAAGAAAATTTAACTAACTCTAGATTTACATCTCGAAGATCCCTACATAAAACTCTTCCCTCCTATGGGGACTCTCTCATAGGTTTAAAAGAGTAAAACTTTCTTATGGGATTCGTTGGAGCTATGTGCTATGATAAGTGACTGAATTTATTGGAAATATAAATTCTACCAGAATCCAATCCTCAGTGAGATAAAAAAAGTTATTAGCTGAAATGAAAACAAAGAAGCATAAATGACTCAAATGTGTAAACATGAACCAGAAACCGTGTTTACAACTCTAAAACAATAAGCTCTTAATGCACACAATTAACCTTTCTGGTTAATTTTTTGGCTCTGTGAAACCAAGCACAACTCCGTACATAATATCTTTAGATGCAATTTCATTCCGTACATAATATCTCGAGTTGTTACCCTATCTTAATCAATAATTTGATAGAATTGACTAAACTTGTGATAAGATAGATAAGGAGAAATAAGACTTCCCCACCAAACCCCTTAATAATGAAGATAGTATATTGTTAGTGCAAGATCATACAACTTCTCAAGGTAAGCAAACTAGGAACATTATTTGATTATTTTATGGAGAAATGTCATCCATACAGGAAGAAATATAGTTATTGGATCATAACATCTAAAGGAACAGTATCATAAAAACCATAAATTAGCATTTATTGATGACGAGAATGCATTAGTGCATTCTGAAACATGTCATTTTACAAGGCAACTTGAAATTTTTTCCTATACAAAATTTCACTAAGTTCTGAAAACAATTGGCTAGTGTACTAAGACTTAATTCTGCTTCAGATCCCATAAATACTACCTGATCAATAATAAGATTCTAACTCGTGAGCAAGAAGGCCTCATATCATAGCTTGGGGTTGATCCAAGATGAAGCTAGCTTTTCTAACCTATACGGGCCCTCCAAAAAGAGGATTGGCAAAATCAATCAAAGGCGTGACCCACTTCATGGACAGCTAACAGCTCCATTCACCTTCTACCTTAACCTAACCATTCTAGCTGACATTTCTTATCCATTGGCCTTTCTTATTATCGTAACCTAGTGTTGTTCTTGGAACCCAATGTCAACCCACATCTTTTTGGTTTCACCTCTTTACAGAATGGATGTCACATGGGTGGAAAAATAATTATTATGGCACCAAAGATGGACTCTTGTAGGTTCTCTCTTTCTTAGGCACACTGATTGATGGATTCCTCATCAAACAGCAAGGAAGTGGAGTCCACTGCTTTGTAGAATGAGACCGAGTGAAATTTGCTGAAATAAAGGAAGTGAATCATCCTCATAATATCACCAAATAGCAATCATGGACCATTCTCCTGCAGTCTGTCAGGAGTAGAAGATTGAGAGCCTCTAATTGATGATGATGGTGTATCAGAGGTTATTGATGGATCTACAATTATTGCTCACACTAACAAATCCAGTAGCTTGTCTAGTGGACCCTCCAAAGGATTTGATTCCAATCCAATGGATGGGTTGTGGTCTCAAGCTCACATCATTGGGAAAGAGAAGAAAGCAGGATTAGGAGTGATATCTACCTAATTTTTCAAATGGCATGTAAGTGACCAGGTTGTCTGTCAAAGTGCCACTAGGAAAAGGAGAGTATGCAATAAAGGTTACAGTGAAGAGACAAGTAGTTAAATCACATAAAATTACAATAACCAAACTTCCTAACACATTAATAAGAAGTATCCTTCTTCCACAAAGCACTATTTGCAAGTACAAATTTTCTCCTAAACCAGGTAAACAAGCATTGGTTTTAAATTGCATATTTACTATTCCCATGCAACTGTGCTGCATGTAAATAATGGTATATATTCCAAAGTAAAGTTATCTCTCATATGCTATATCTTCGTAAAAGAATTATCTGGATAATAAGTGTTGGTGTGATTGCATGCTTCACCTCAATTATATGATCGCATACCTGAATGAAAAAGAGAGGCTTTGGTAGAAATTCAACTCATAATTTTGCTAAAGGATTTACAAAATATTTATTTCTTTCTAATTTCTTCCATTCCATTCACATTGAACATGGATTACCATACAATAAATAAACTTAAATATGATATATCAAAGGAAATATCCAAATATGAAGTAATCAAGCAAATTATAAATGGTACCAACACAACTGTTACATTTTATTTCATCCTATATCTATCAGTGTATGGAAGCATGGAAGAAAGTCAAAAAGTAAAGTTTACAGTGTTTCTAATTAGTTCATCAGCATATAGGAGCATCCAAAGGAATCCAAAACTATTTTTCCTTCAATCTCAAGCATCATCTACCATCAACAATGATAAATATATATATTATAAAAGTTCATTGCCCTGAATAATTGAGAATGCAGCATTACTGTGTGAGGAAAAGTTTCTGCAAACATATAAAAGTTAATTATGATTAAAGCTAATCAGTAAATGATCAATACTAGCAAATCAAAGTTGTCTAGATAGATTAAAAACAAGTAGATGTCAGAATGAAACTGACAACACTAATTAGACGTAAGTTGATGAAAGTAAGAGGTTGAGGTGGAGGATCTCATTCCATTATCAAGAAGAGCATATTCATTTGGCAAGAACAATATGTCAAATATGATATCAAAGCATGAGAAAGTTTCAGCTACTAATGCCAAAAAACAAAAAAAGAAGGGGATTTCTGAACAGTATTACTATCTCAATTTTTAGTCAAATCCTTCATAGAATACCAAATGTACTATGAAGGACAATTATAAAGGGAGAGAGTGAATGCTGCTATGAAGCAAGGAAATGAACAGTCCGACAATTGTTGGTCTCAATTGCCACAAATTAGAAGGGGCCTCCCAAGAATAATGTAAGATTGTCATAGCAAGTATGAACCAATGCCAACTAGTTGAGCGAGAAATTATCATCATCACAAAGCCAGTTCCATGAACCTGAGCATGTTTTTTTATAAGATCTAAACACGCATGGTACTAAAAAAAAGTCATATATCATTGGGCAACTCTACAATGAACTAGGTAGATACAGTGGCCAACCATGTTTTTGAATAGGAGAATGGTGACAGCTTATCTAACTGAGGACTGTCTTTTCAAAGCTACATGAGTGATACCATATTTAAACAGGCAATGATAACAAGCAAGGCTAGAAGAAGGGCCAGAAGAAAGGTTAGACCGTGCATAACTCACATGGGAGGCTACCAAGAATATGTTATGTTACAGCTATTTAATTGTACTTGCTCTCCTCTAAGAGAAGGAAGATGCTCAAGTTCAGTTCGGCAGAAATAAAAGTTTCTTTGTGATGTTGAAAATATCCAAGTACATTGATGAGCTGCTACCGAGTTGGAGAAGACATTCTTCGCTAGAACATGGATTAGACATGGGAAATGCAAAGGACTTTTAGAAACTACCTTATAATGAATCATTTTTTTCTCCAACAAAATGCCACAATTTACCAACATCATGGGAATAAAGTTATGCTTCTGCATTATCCTAACAGTCAAGATCACATACAAAGATAAGACTATACCTGGATTACATTACATGGAGAATATGATAAAACAATTAGTATGACAATTAGAAGGTGGAAATCAAATATGCAAAATAAATACTGGACAAAAGGTCAGGCAAAAGGGTCATGGGATCCAAGCAACAAAACCATAGGTGACGATAGTATGTTCTGTTACTGGTGCTTAAAGTAAATATCACCATATGATCATGAACACATTATCACAAGCTAACAAGATCAAACATTTATATCTAGCTATCATAATATTTCCAATGGTATGTTTTTGACAATAAGAATTACAAGAGAGAAGATTAAAACAAGTGTGCCAACCGAAAATATACAATAGTTACAAAAGCTGGGCATTGATCACAAGGAGAACACCAAGACCATGCAAGAAAATTATAGTAATTTAATAATGACATACAAACCAGGACATCTCCTTTGATTTGATTCACAAAATAAATATTTCAAAAGGTACTATTAGACTAATGCCATACAAACCAGGACATCTCCTTTGATTTCAACTCACAAAATAAATATTACAAAAGGTCTGTAAGATACATCAAGAACACAAATGCATACAAAGAAACGATGTATTCTCCACCCACATGAACCAGGTGACTAGTCTCCCAAGTTAAAATGCGAATTCAAATAAAAACTGAAAATTCATGCTGCTTCCTTCAATTAATACATAAAACTTCATGAAACAAAAAAGTCAATCCGTAGTATTTAACCAAAGTCAATTCTGTAGTATATAACCAAAGTCAATTATGCAGTATTTAAGCAAAATCAATTCTGCAGCATTTAACCAAATGCTCAACTTAAAGTTGGATATACTTTAGAAAACCTGTACCCTTCTAGGATTAAAGAGATTCACAGCTGATTGTTAACCAGCTTTTATAATCTCAAATCACCCAAAACTATATTAACCGGTATCTAAGCCCCTTTGTATATTATATTTGCTCAAGTCAGTCACTATTAATTTCACATCAGTTGCTACATTATCTTTAAGTTAGATATTTGTTTCTATTATCTGAATTTGATTGATAAACACTCCCATTCAATTTACACAAATTGAGTATAGGACCTACTGGAAAAGTGACACGTCATTTGCGTTAGCATGTTTTAAATTAGAGGTTGTTTATTCAAAGGAAAATGTTAAAATTATTCTGTCTATAAACTCACTGTATTGCACACATAATAGAAGAAACAGTAGAAGCACTAGCATTTACAATGACAGTTTTGAGTCTACATCTTCTCCAATAATAATTACTTTGGAGTAAGGAACACCAAATTATCACAAGATTTTGGTGTAAACTTACTCTAATGCTGAGACTAGAACATGAGAAATGTAAGAAAAATAAATTACAAACAATAAGGGAATTAACTTCTGACAAGATATATTCAATTTAGTAGTCTAGAATCAGCTTTAAATCAAAGCGTCCCATAGAGGAAAATATGTTTTCAGCTTTGTGGCCAATTCATTCTGCATTACAAGAAAGAGAGGTTTTATGAAATAGAAGCAAGCAAATATCTGCAACATCATATGAAGAACATCCATATCCAAGTCAATTTGATCGAGTGCAATTATCAATGTTGCTAATCCTGTCCGAATCGAAGAGGTGGATGCTTGGGATGCGGCGTTCCTGTTGACTATGCGTGAACCTCTTGCTAATGTGGACCTACAACCACAAGACGTCAGTGCCGAGCCGGGGAGGGGTTCCCCGGCGATGGCCCTTCGACGCTCAAGTCAGATCTCCGGCGAAGAAGTGAAGTAGAGAAATGAGAGCAGCAGCGTAATAGTAGCTATAGTAGAATGAGCATACCTCCGATGAAGTTTGGGGTTCTAATATATAGAGCCCCTGGGAGCGTGCGTGCACGCTTGTCGAGGCGTGCACGCCTCTTAAAGCTTACCATACCTTAACAACCCGAGCACATCTATGACAAGACAGTGGAAGCTTATACCGTACGCTCCTTTGCCTGACCATGCCGCCAGCTATGCCGTTTGTCAGTGACACGAGTTCCTAGAAGGATATCACCAGCTGCTCCTTTTGTTTGTTACCGGGCAGAACGGGAGAGCCGCTCGGCTAGTTTGCTGTCTGGCTGCTACCGCGGCTGGGCCGAGCGTGATGTCCGCTCGGCCGATGGTTTGCTATCTTGGCCCCGTTCTGGGCGAGGGAGCCATGCCTACTTGGTCGGGGTCTCGGGGATGTGTCCGCTGTTCGGCCTCCGTTCCTCTATACTTGGGCCTCTTGAGCGTCGGAAGTTCGGTATCTGGCCGAGCTGTCGTAGTGTCGGGTCGGATATCCCCCGCGCCGATCTGGCAAATGGGTCGCCCGATCGAACGAACTCTCGGGGTGCTGACCACCCTGACCTTCTGCCGGGCGGGCCCCACCTTACCACCGGATCACGTGTCTCCCCCTCAAGTCTAGTCGAAGGAGGCCGCAAGTCCGACTGACTGGACAAGTAGTCTGATGACCGATTAGCCGATCGGCCAATGGGAAAATTGCGCCCCGATCGGTCCACGTAGGGCTGATCTCCTAGGCCGTTCGGCATCCTGAGGACTTATACTTAAGAAATTTCTCCTCTGGCGTCTTCGGATGGACGCGACCCGCGTGGTCAATGCTGACGTCACCTGAATTTCCTTGGATTTCGTGCAAATCACCCTCATTAAGGCCGAGCACGCGCCCATGCCCATTAAATGCTGCCCTATGGGAGGTCGCCACGTGTCGCCACCGCAGCTGCCGTACGTCCGCGGTGATAGCTACGGATGTGACGTTTGGCGGTTTGAATTCAACGGCTGGATGTGCGCTCCGCTTCCCGTGCCCTAGATCGGACGACTCCAGTCGGCCGAGCCATTCTTTATAAAGCCACCGCTTCCTCCTCCTCGCTCACTTTGCTGTTTCTTTCCCGCTTGTTGCCGGCAATCTCTCCAGCGACCCGTGCTCCGTCGATCATCAGGTTCCTTCAGCGGCGACTGCATTCACCCCTCTCGTAAGCTTCTCCTTCTTGTCTGATCTTTCGCTGTCCTTTCTGCTTTTGTAGCTTCCAGTTTTCTATGTTTTCCGACCGTCTTTCCCGTCGAACCTTCTGCTTTTTTGTTTTCCGGCAATGGCGAACCCTTCTCAGCCGTCCGACCCTGCGCTCGGACCTTGGTATACCGTTATGGAGACCTGGTTCGACGAGGGCGACGCGGCGAGCCTCATAAACACCTTTGACCTTCCTCTTGACCATGAAATAGTCCTGGCCTCCCTGTCCGATTGGCCCAATGACCCGCCGATCGGCACTATCTATTTTTTTCGCGACCAATTCGTGGCCGGTCTGCGCTTCCCAATCCATCCCTTCATAACTGAAGTCTGCAATTATTTCCGCGTCCCGCTCACCCAGCTTGTTCCTAACTCCTTCCGCCTGCTGTGCGGCGTGGTAGTGTTGTTCCGAGTGTACAACATTCCACTGACCCCTCAGGTCTTCCACTACTTCTATTATCCCAAATAGTCCGAGCTGGGCACTTACCTTTTCCAATCTCGGGTCGGTCCGATCTTTTTTGACAAAATGCTCACTTCCAACAAACACTGGAAGGAGTACTTCTTCTTTCTGAGACTCCCCGAGCGGCCAAGCTTCCGGACCAAATGGTAGGTCGGGCTTCTCCCTCAACCAGATTTGAAGAAGTACAAGACCCGGTCGGACTACCTCCATGCTGCCAACACGCTGGCCGGCCTGAAGTTCGACATCCATAAGCGGTTGCCGAAAGGCGTTCTGTATATGTTCGGGCCGAGTCTGATCCGAACGAAACTTCCGAGCAGCTTAGGTAAGAGATTTCTCGACCTTTTCCTCTTGAGTCTAATTGGTTCTTTCCTTCTTTTGCAGCCGACATCATGATGCGCTCCCGAGCAGCCGGTATTATGAAGGTTAGGCAAGATGAGATCGAAGCAGCTGCAGCAAAGGAGATGAACAGGCTCGGCTTGACCCCGATCGGCTCACAGGAAGGTACACTTAGGAAGACCCCAACTGCAGGCGAGGGGACCGCCGAATGGACTCCCAGTGTAGAAGGGGTGGCTGACCCGCACCCGATCTCAGAAGTGCCACCCGCCGTCCATACTGAGGGCTTGGGGTCTTCGAGTGATGAGGTGCCGCTTACTCGTAAGAGGCGCCGAACGGACCCGCCTTCCCGCTCGCCACTTCGGCTGTGCAAGCTTCTGATCGAGGAGACACTTCATCTCCTGCCGCTCCCGAAACAGTTGAAGCCATTTCCTCCGACCGGACTCCTTCTTTGGATGAGCTGCCACCAGAGTCGCTTGTCGTTCAGCCGATCACTTCCTTGCCTCCATCTAGGCGGAGGATAACACAATCCGCCATTCTTCCTGTCCCTTCTACCCAAACTTCCGGCCCGGCGGCCTCTTCTCAATCGGCGTCGGGCGCGCGACGATCCATCACTGCCACACTTCGCCTGCCGTCGGAGGACCTTCTTGCATCGAGCAACCAGCCCAGCTCTCCCCAGCATCAGGTCTATATTCGCGGTCGGCTCGCTCGTATCTGGGAGGAAGCGAGGGCGCGAGCGGCGGTGAAGCCCCTGGGCACGCTCGCTGACAATCATCTAGAAATAGCCACCGGGGTTAGTAATCTCAACTATCAATTCATAAGTTACCTCTGATCGGCACTAATGCTTGCTTGCAGTACTGGGTGGAGAACATTGCCATGTGCCAGCGGTTGGCTCAGGTGGAGGATGAGCTGAAGAAGCTCAAGATCTCCGGAAGTGCTTCCTCCTCCTCCGGACCGTCGATCGCCAGCCTGCAGGCTGATCTGGCCAAGGCAAACAAGCTGTTAGACGCCGAGCGGAAGAAGTCCGCCGATCAGGCGATTATGCTGGGCCGGCTCGAAACGTAGGTCAAATCCTATGACCAGAAGATAGAGCTAGCCACCAACAGGAAGAACCGAGCCATTTTAGACCTCGAGCTGAAGAACCTGGAGGCTCGGGCCCTTGACCAGAAGCTTAAAGAGACTGAGGGCTTGCTGAGCGCCAAGTGGGACAGTCGTTCGGCTAGGGAGGTTGAGCTCCAAGGTCAGGTGAAGCGCCTTGAAGAGGCTCTGGAGGCCTCCCGTGCGACCCTGAAGACTTACCAGGACGCCGAGCTGAGCCGTTTTGCGGCCATGAAGCAGGGATACCTCCGCTCAGACCGGTTCTTGCAAAGGCGACCGCATGGATCGTCCAGTCGTTTGAATTGGCCATCGACGCGACGATCACCCATCTGAAGGCGAATGACCATCTCCCTGAAGCCTTGCCTGCCAACGCCGTCGATCGCGTCCGGCTCCTCAACTCCATACCTGACGAAGCTTTTTACTATATTGAGTGAGCGAGGAGTTTGTAGAGAATTTTTAGAATCTGGATTGTATTCCCGCCGTTCGGAAGTGTTTTGACTTTATCAATGAAGTCCCTTTGTAGTTTTTCTTCATATGTTTGCTTGTCTTTTCGCAAGTATCTGACTGTATAGTCCCGAACGGGCACTACGACCGCATTCTCATTGACAAATTCGCTAGGGTCATACCTCTTGGGTTTAAGGTCTCTGCACGACCTTGGAGATTATAGTCGTCGCTCGACTCTAGGGTTTAACGTTGCCGGTCGACGGTCTTCTAAGGCAGGGGTTTAAGGTCGTCGCTCGACCGTCGGTGGAGACCTGGGTTTAACGTCGCCGCTCGACGGTCTTTTAGGCAGGGTTTAAGGTCGTCGCTCGATTGTTGGTGGAGACCTGGGTTTAACGTCGCCGCTCGACGGTCTTCTAGGCAGAGTTTAAGGTCGCCGCTCGATCGTCGGTGGAGACCTGAGTTTAACGTTGCCGCTCGATGGTCTTCTAGGAAGGATTTAAGGTCGTCGCTCGACCGTCGGTGGAGACCTGGGTTTAACGTCGTCGCTCGACGATTTGATGGAGACTCGCCGTTCGGCGATAATTTTACAAACCTTTCGCTTTTGATTTCAATCCTGCAGTCGAAGGGCACAGAAAAATGGAAAATACATGACATTAACTACATCAGCACACCTTTCATCCAGCTCGGTATGGCTGGAGATGGCTCGAGCTCCACGGATGTTCTAGTTGCCGCCCATCTTCATCCTCTAAGTAGTAGGCGCCCGAGCGGAGCTTTTCCACGACCTTGAAGGATCCGACCCAGGGAGCTTCCAGTTTGGTGACGTCACCGACCGACTTCACCTTCTTCCATACGAGGTCCCCGACCTGGAACGACCTCGGAATCACCCTCCTATTGTAGCTTTGCCGCATTCTTTGTTTGTAGGCCATCAGCCGAACGACGGCCTTATCGCGCGCCTCATCCACTAGGTCTAGCTCCAATAGCCTCCGCTCGGCGTTGTTCTCGCTGTAGTTCTGTATCAGGTCGGACTTGACTCCGATCTCGACAGGGACGACTGCTTCGCCTCCATACACCAAGTGGAATGGGGTCACCCCCGTGCCTTCCTTAGGGGTCGTGCGGATTGCCCATAGCACATCGGGGAGCTCGTCCACCCAGCTCCCTCCGATGTGGTCGAGCCGAACCCGCAGGATCCGCAAGATCTCCCGATTGGCGACTTCAGCCTGTCTGTTGCTCTGAGGGTATGCCACGGAGGTGAAGGCCTGCTGAATGTCATACCCCTCGCACCATTCTTTGAGTTTCTGCCTGGCGAACTGTCTACCATTGTCTAAGATGAGTCGACGCGGAATCTCGAACCGACAGATGATGTGCTGCCATATAAACTTCTGGACCATCTGCTCGGTTATTCTCGCCAACGGCTCGGCTTCGACCCACTTGGAGAAATAATCCACTGTGACAAGCAAGAACTTCCGCTGACCTGTCGCCATGGGAAAGGGCCCCACGATGTCCATACCTCATTGGTCGAACGGGCATGATACTGTGGAAGCCTTCATTTCTTCAGTGGGTCGGTGTGAAAGGTTGTGGTACCTCTGGTAGGACAGGCAAGTGGCCACTGTCCGAGCGGCATCTTCCTGTAAGGTAGGCCAAAAATATCCAGCCAACAGAATCTTCCTAGCTAGCGACCGGCCGCCCGGATATCCTCCGCAGGAGCCTTGATGTACTTCTCGCAAAAGGTAGTCAATGTCCTTCGAGCTGACGCACTTAAGCAGAGGTCAGGAGAAAGCTTTCTTGTAGAGCTGATCCCCGATCAGGGTGAAACGACCAGCTCTTCTTCTGAGAAGTCGGGCCTCCTCCCGATCGGATGGGGTAGTTCCCGATCGCAAAAATTTTATCAGCGCAGTCCTCCAATCGCTCGGAAAGGCGAGTCCCTCCTTTCGATCGATGTGCGCCACCAATGTTACTTGCTCGATCGGCTGTGCTATAGTGATTGGCGAGAGTGAGCTCGCTAGTTTGGCCAATTCATCCGCCAATTGGTTCTCGGCTCGGGGGATCTTTTGTATGATTACCTCCTGAAAGTTGGCCTTAACCTTTTCGAAGGCTTCTGCGTAGAGTCTGAGACGCGTGTTGCTTATCTCGAACGTCCCGGTCAACTACTGAGCGGCCAACTGTGAGTTTGAGTGTATGAGGACTTGGATAGCTCCGACATGTCGAGCAGCTTGTAGGCCCGCTAAGAGTGCCTCGTACTCGGCTTCATTATTGGTCACTCGGTAGCCTAGCCGGACGGAAAGCTGCATTCGCTCTTCTTGTGGGGAGATCAGCAGTATTCCAATCCCACTTCCCTATCGAATGGATGACCCATCCACATATATTTTCCAGATCGAGTCGGGTTCAGGATTTTGTACCTCTGTGACGAAATCCGCCAAGGACTACGCTTTGATGGCCGTTCGGGGATGATACTGGATGTCAAATTCGCTGAGTTTTGTTGTCCACTTGATCAACCGTCCTGATGCCTCCGGATTGAGGAGGACTCCTCCCAGAGGACTATTAGTCATCACAATAATTGTGTGCGCTAGGAAGTAAGGGCGGAGTCTCCGAGCGGCGAGTACTAATGCGAAAGCAAACTTCTCAAGACCAGTGTAGCGGGACTCAACGTCTTTTAATATATGACTTAGAAAATACACTGGTTGTTCTTCGTCGTTCTGCCGAACCAACGCCGAGCCGACAGCGTGTTCGGTCGAGGACAGATAGATTCGGAGCGGCTGGCCGGCAGTGGGCTTAGCTAGTATAGGCAGCGAGTTTAGATACGCCTTGAGCCCCTCGAAGGCCCGGTCGCACTCTTCGTCCCACTGGAACTTGGTGGCTCGGCGTAATATCTTGAAGAAGGGTAGGCTCCGGTCGGACGACTTGGAGATGAATCGAGATAATGTTGTTATCCGCCCGGTGAGGCTCTGAGCTTCCTTCAAGTTTCTCGGTGGTGGCATATCTTGGAGCGCTTTTACCTTGCTGGGATTTGCCTCAATGCCCCGCTCGGTGACGATATATCCCAGGAAACGTCCGCTTTTTGCGCCAAACAGACACTTCTGAGGATTTAACTTGATTCCGTACATCCTAAGTGTCTGGCAGGCTTCCATGATATCTGCACAGAGGTCAGCCGCCCAGAGGGATTTGATTAGTATGTCATCGACATATACCTCCATATTGCAGCTGATCTGCCGCCGGAACACCCTGTTCATCAGCCTCTGGTAGGTGGCTCCGACATTCTTCAGTCTGAACGACATCACGTTGTAACAGTAGATTCCATCAACCGTAATAAAGCTGACCTTCTCCTGATCTTCCTTAGCGAGCGGCACTTAGTGGTACCCCTGATACGCGTCCAGCATGCATATCAGCTCGCACCCGACAGTGGAGTCTACCATCTGATGGATCCGGGGCAAGGGATAGAAGTCTTTCGGGCATGCTTTGTTCAAGTCCCGGAAGTCAATGCAAACCCGCCATTTGTTGCCTGGCTTGGAGACGAGCACCACGTTCGCAAGCCAGCTTGGGAACTGAACCTCCCGTATGTGGCCGACCTCCAGGAGTTTCTTGACTTCCGTCCGGATGATCAGGTTCTGCTCAGCACTAAAGTCTCTTTTTCTCTGCTTTACCGGCCTAACGTCCGGTCGGACGTGGAGTTCATGTTGCGCGATGCTTGGAGAGACGCTAGGCAGCTCGTGCGTTGGCCATGCAAAAACGTCATAGTTTTGCTGGAGGCAGTTGATCAGTTCGGCCTTTTGCTCGGCCCCCAAGTCGGACGCTATAAAGGTCGTCGCCTCTGCTCGGCCAGGATGTATCTGCAGTTCTTCCTTTTCCTCGTAAACCAGACTAGGAGGTTTTTCGGTTATGGTGTGTACCTCTAGCCGGGGCGTCTTCCGAGTAGACTTGGCTTCTGTCTTGACCATTTCGACGTAGCATCGCCGAGTGGCCAACTGATCGCCCTTGACTTCTCCTACCCGATCTTCCATCGGAAACTTGATCTTCTGACAGAAGGTTGAGACGACCGCTCGGAATTCATTGAGGGTCGATCGGCCCAGAATGACGTTGTAAGCGGAGGCAGCGTTTACTACAATGAAGTTCATGGTCCTTGTCCTTCTGAGGGGTTCCTCCCCAAGTGATATGACCAACTTGATTTGGCCGATCGGTTGGATTTCATTGCCGGTAAACCCATACAGAGGGGTTGTCATTGGCAGCAACTCGACACGGTCGATCTGGAGTTGATCGAACACCTTCTTAAAGATGATGTTGACCGAGCTCCCTGTATCAATGAATATGCGGTGAATAATATAGTTGGCAATTACCGCTCGGATGATGAGGGCGTCGTCATGTGACACTTCGACTCCTTCGAGATCTCTGGGGTCGAAGCTGATCTCGGGCCCGCTCGCCTTCTCCTTGCTGCAGCCTATAGCGTGGATCTCTAGCCGTCGGGCGTATGACTTTCGAGCTCGGTTGGAGTCTCCGTCGGTCGGTCCTCCGGCGATAATGTTGATCTTACCCCGCGCAGCGTTGCTTCTATTCTCCTCCTCCCGAGCGGTCGGTCGGCTCTGCTCATGCGAAGCTCGGATATGGTCGTCACTCCTCGGCTGTCGATGGTGTTGCCGCTCGGGTGATCGCCCGGTCTCCTCCCGCCGTCCAATGCTCTGACGCCTATGCCGTCGGTCGGGGGAAGGTGATCGCCGGTGATAACTTCTAGGGGCCGCTTGAGCGACCGAGGGGAATCTACGACAATCGCGGGTGATGTGGGTTGCCGACTAATGGAAAGCACAAAACATAGGGGTCCATACTGTAGGACCGATGCGGCCGGCTAGAAGGGGGGGGGGGTTGAATAGCCCTGAAAAATCAAACACAACCCTTTCTCGTACGATTAAGCTAACACATAAAAAATAGATTAAACAGAAAATAAAGCATAAAAACGAGGCACCGAATTTGACTTGGTTACAACCGGGGAGGTTGTTAATCCAAGGATGAAGATCGCACTAAGAGCTCCTTCAGGCGGAGAAGCCTCGTTTACAGCAGTGTAAGCACAGAAAGACAGAAGCTAAACTAAACAGTGGAAGCACACAAGTGTTGTTTACAATTTCTGAACTAATGAAGAGCTTCTGGACCAAGGCTATATTTAGAGCCTTGGTCGGGGCGCCTGGAAGGGTTCCGGGCGCCCTGGGGGGATAAAGTTTTATCCCCCAATGTTCAGATCGCGTAAATCGCAATCTTGGTCAAAATCAGGGTCCGGGCGCCCAGATTGGTTCCGGGCGCCCCGGAGCAAAAAGTCAACTACGGTTGACTTTTTGTCCGGGACCACTTCTCCGTTAAGTCCCGTTTGGTCCGGGTCTTACGCTCCGGATCCGCTGATTAGGTGATCTCGACATCCGGAATAGGGCTCACCGAACCCATCTTCCGGTCTTCTCGAGCGTGCTTCCTCGGCTTCTCGTCCCTCGGGCTGCGTGTCCTTCTCGTCCACCAACAGTACTCATCCGTAGACTTGCCCCGATCGCACCCCATGCCGACCTTCGCGCTTGCGTCTCTTGCTCCCCGAGCAATCTTCCGCTCGGCTTTCGTACCTCGGAACCATCGCACTTCCTTCTCGTCCACGGTGTACTCTTCCACGCCTCGTCCCTCGGACGCGTCGATCCTTCTCGCTTGCGTCTTCCGCCGAGTACGTGCTCCTAAGCTCCCGCACACTTAGACACAAGGTTAGAAAACAACATAACCTAACTTAACTTGTTGATCACACCAAAACCAACCTTGGGGTTCCAACAATCTCCCCCTTTTTGGTGTGATCAACCCAAGTTAAGCTAGGGTTAACTAGACAAAAAATAAACTAACTAAATTTACAATTTAGTGCACAAAGATAGAAAAAAATAGTTTTAGGCTACCTCCCCCTAGACCTATACTTATCCTTCTCCCCCTTTGATCACAAAAAAAATGGGGTTCTAAAACAAATCTAAGGGTTAAAGACTTAGAAAATTTTGAAAAGCTACCTTAAAAAAATTTCTAAGTCAAAAGATTCTAAGTTAGAAAAAGAATTTTGCAATCAATAAAACTTAATTAAATATTTTGAAAAATATTTTTGAATCAATAAACGCAGAATAAATTCTAAGTAAAATTTTAAGTAAAAGAATTTTGAGATTTATTTTATTTATTTATTATTATTTTTTTTTAAGATTTTAACTTAGGAAAAAATAGTTTTTGAAAATTTTTCTAAACACTCTAAGTAAAAGTTATTTTTGAAAATAGAATTTAAAAAAAAACCAATTATTTAAAAAAATTTAAGTCAAAATTTTGAACCATGTTTGAATAACTTTTTAAAGCATTAAATAATTCTAGTATTAATGCTTTATTAATTAAACATTTATTTCAATATTTGGCTTCCAGGCAGTGGCGAGGCACTAGGCCTTCTTGGTTATTGGAGCAACAACCACTTTCTAGTCAAAGCCCATAAAGAAATTTTTGTTTAATTTTCTCACTTAAAGCGCTAACTTTGATTTTAAAATTTACACTAAGCAAGATTTAGGAACCCAATAAAGGTTCCAACCTACTGGATTAACTAAAAATTTCTTAGGGACATATTTTCTAGAGATATTTTTAATTTGTCCCTGGTGATATCTATAATACCAATTCAAATTATTGAACCTTCTAAAATTGGTTTTAGATGAGCAAGCAGAGTTTTTCAAGTTTTCTACTTGAATTTTTAAATTTTGAATTTCTAATTTTAATTTTTCATTTTCTAAATTTGATTTATCTAGCATTTCTAACGGACAAGATGTAGCTAATATTGCTTTTAAATCTTTATTTTCATTTTCTAATTTGCAGCAATCTTTTGTTAAAATTTTAATGAATTTAAACATTTTATTAGGAGGAAGAGATCGTACCTCACTTACCTTGTCGATCTCGTTGTCGGTTTCTCCCCCTGAACTGCTGCTTTCGATGGCTCCCCCTTCATTGATGCTTTCGATGCTCATTTCGGAAGAGCTTGATTCGCGATCGTCGTCTTGATGACTCGCCATTAACGCGAGCCCGGAGAACTCCTCGACTTCTGATTCCGACGACGTATCGTCCCACGTCGCTTTTAGGGCCTTGCGATTTTGGATAGGCTTCTTACCCTTGTCCTTCCCGTTGTTCTTCAGTTTAGGGCAATTGTCCTTGACGTGCCCTTCTTCATCGCAATGGTAGCAGCGGATGGTTCTTTTCTTTCTTCCCTGCGGATGGTTAGATTTCCTAGATTTACAAATATTTTTAAATCGTCTTACCATCATTACCATTTCCTCGTCGTCGAGAGAAGATTCTGACTCAGGTTCGTCTCTCGAAGCTTTAAGGGCGACATTATTCTTGGGCTCCTTCGGACCTGCACATCTTGACTCATGCACTTCAAAAGTTGAAAAGAATTCATCTAATGAAATTTTTTCTAGATCTTTTGAAATGTAAAAAGCATCTACTAGTGATGCCCATTTTGAGTTTCTAGGAAAGGAATTTAGGGCATACCTTAGCGAATCTCGGTTACTTACCTCTTCTACGAGATTCGTAAGTCTGGTGATGAGTTCCTGAATCCTCGAGTGTAGATGTGCAATTGTTTCACCTTCTTCAAATCGGAGGTTTGTAAGCTGGTTACGAAGTAAATCCCGTCTTGCAAGTTTGGCTTCGGATGTTCCTTCGTGTAACTCAAGGAATTTCTCCCAAAGCTCCTTTGCCGAGTTGTAGGTACCGACTCGATTGACTTCTTGTGTTGGAAGTACACTTAGCAGATGAAATTCTGCTTTCTTGTTTGCCACGTGGTCAGCCTGCTCCTTCTTTGACCATTGATTTCTTGCTTTGCCCTCTGGTGCTTCATAGCCAAATTCCATTGTTAGTAATAAATCATAATCTGTTTCAAGAAATACCTCCATTCGCTTTTTCCAGCTAGCGAAGTCCCCTTCGAATTTTGGTGCGTGGATGTTGGATCCGGCCATCTTGTTGCTTCGTTCCTGAAGCGCCTCGGCTCTGATACCACTTGTAGGACCGATGCGGCCGGGTAGAAGGGGGGGTTGAATAGCCCTGAAAAATCAAACACAACCCTTTCTCGTACGATTAAGCTAACACATAAAAAATAGATTAAACAGAAAATAAAGCATAAAAACGAGGCACCGAATTTAACTTGGTTACAACCGGGGAGGTTGTTAATCCAAGGATGAAGATCGCACTAAGAGCTCCTTCAGGCGGAGAAGCCTCGTTTACAGCAGTGTAAGCACATAAAGACAGAAGCTAAACTAAACAGTGGAAGCACACAAGTGTTGTTTACAATTTCTGAACTAATGAAGAGCTTCTGGACCAAGGCTATATTTATAGCCTTGGTCGGGGCGCCTGGAAGGGTTCCGGGCGCCCTGGGGGGATAAAGTTTTATCCCCCAACGTTCAGATCGCGTAAATCGCGCTCTTGGTCAAAATTACAGGTCCGGGCGCCCCGGTCAGTTCCGGGCGCCCCGGACCCCGAAAGTCAACACAGTTGACTTTTTTATCCGGGACCACTTCTCTGGTTCAGTCCCGCCTCGGTCCGGTTCTTCCTCTCCGGATCCGCTTGATTGGGTGATCTCTGACATCCGGAATAGGGCTCACCCGAACCCATCTTCCGGTCTTCTCGAGCGTGCTTCCCTCCGGCTTCTCGTCCCTCGGAATTGCCGTGTGTCCCTTCTCGTCCACCAGCGTATTCATCCGTAGACTTCGTCCCTTGATCGCACCCCATGCCGACCTTCGCGCTAGCTGCGTCTCTTGCTCCCCGAGCAATCTTCCGCTCCGGCTTTCGTACCTCGGAACCATCGCGCGCACTTCCTTCTCGTCCGCCGGTGTACTCTTCCGCAGCGCCTCGTCCCTCGGACGCACCGCGTGCCGTCCTTCTCGCTAGCTGCGTCTTCCGCTCGAGTACCTGTGCTCCTAAGCTCCTGCACACTTAGACACAAGGTTAGAAAACAACAGAACCTAACTTAACTTGTTGATCACACCAAAACCAACCTTGGGGTTCCAACACATACCTTTCCCCTTAGCTTTGGCTGCTCGGAGGCCACATGCTGGACGGCGTGTGGCCTTACTTCCTGATGTGGCTGTGTTCCTTCAGCTCGGGGCCCTTTGGTGGCTGTTGGCTGGTCGGTGGCCTTTGCTCGGCCGACGCCGATGGTTCTGATGGCGCTTCCTTCCTTATAGTCGTCTGGGCTTCCTCCACGTTTATGTACTCGTTAGCCTTCTTTAGCATATGGTCGTAGTCTCGGGGTGGCTTCCTGACAAGCGATCGGAAGAAGTCTCTGTCCACGTGCCCTTGCGTGAACGCGTTCATCATGGTCTCGGACGTGACCGAGGGAATATCTATCGCCACCTGGTTGAAGCGTTGGATATAGGCTCGGAGAGTCTCTCTTGGCCCTTGCTTCACGGAGAACAGACTAACGCTTGTCTTTTGATAGCACCTGTTGCTCGCGAAGTGGAGAAAAGTCGTTCGGAAGTCCTTGAAACTTCGAATCGATCCGTCCGGCAACCTCCGAAACCAACGTTGTGCCGAGCCGGATAATGTGGTGAGGAAGACCCGGCACTTGACCTCGTCAGTATATTGATGGAGAGTAGCAGCATTATCGAACTTTCCGAGATGGTCGTCTGGGTTAGTCGACCTGTTATACTCTTCGATTGCCAAGGGAGCGTAGTGCCTCGGCAGTGGATCTTGCAGAATTGCCTCGGAGAATTGCCGGTTGATCTGCTAGGGAGACGGATCAGGTCGGGACGCTTTGCCCTTTCTTGAGTCTCGGATGGGAGCTTCGTCCGAGGAAGAGCCCTTTTCCTGGTTGGCCTGAGCGATCTTTGAGAGCGTCTGAAATAGTACCCGGTGAAATGGAATGGGCACGAGTGGAGCATCTCCATGAGTGTCGGTCGGCATTTTATTCTGCCCCCAGATGGAAAGCTGCTCCGGTCGGTCTTCGTGCGCCGCTCGACCCCCAAGGCAGACGTCGCTTGTTGCGCCAACCGATCGGCTAGTGCCTTTTGCTACGGCTGCTCAACTATTTTTGTTGCTCGTACTTGAATGGGCGCGTCAAGCTCCTCTTGAGTGAGCGTCACAGTGTGGAGACGTTCAGCTTCTTCCATCTTTTCGACTCGGATCCAGGTGCGTTCCCACAGACGGCGCCAAATTTGATCCTGTTCGAATCGAAGAGGTGGATGCTAGGGATGCGACGCTCTTGTTGACTCTGCGTGAACCTCCTGCTAATGTGGACCTGCAACCACAAGACGTCAGTGCCGAGCTGGGGAGGGGTTCCTCGGTGATGGCCCTCCGACGCTCAAGTCAGATCTCCGGCGAAGAAGTGAAGTAGAGAAATGAGAGCAGCAACGTAATAGTAGCTACAGTAGAATGAGCATACCTCCGATGAAGTTTGGGGCTCCTTATATAGAGCCCCTGGGAGCGTGCGTGCATGCTTGTCGAGGCGTGCATGCCTCTTAAAGCTTACCATGAAAGGGCGTGGCAGTAAAGCGTCTCTGACACCATACCTTAACAGCCCGAGCACATCTATGACAAGACAGCGGAAGCTTATACCGTACGATCCTCTGCCTGACCATGCCGCCAACCATGTCGTTTGTCGGCGACACGAATTCCTAGAAGGATATCACCAGCTGCTTCTTTTGTCTGTTACCGGGCAGAGCGGGAGAGCCGCTCGGCTAGTTTGCTGTCTAGCTGCTACCGCGGTCGGGCCGAGCGTGATGTCCGCTCGGCCGATGGTCTACTATCTTGGCTTCGTCCTAGGCGAGGGAGCCATGCCTACTTGGTCGGGGATGTGTCCGTTGTTCGGCCTCCGTTCCTCCATACTTGGGCCTTTTGAGCGTCGGAAGCTCGGTATCTAGCCGAGCTGTCGTAGTGTCGGGTCGGATATCCCCCGCGCTGATCTGGCAGATGGGTCACCCGATCAGACGAACTTCCGGGACGCTGGCACCCTGACCTTCTGCCAGGCGGGCCTCACCTTACCACTGGATCAGTTGCCTTTGTTCCTTTCTCACAGTTCGCCACTCAGTAAAGTTCATAGCTACATGCTAAAAAAGAAGAAAATAAATAAATTTCTGAATTATATAAGCATACATCGAAATAATGTTGATAAGTTTGGAGCAAAAACAAATCCATAAAAAATCATATCATTTTTTTTAAAAAAAGTCCATAGTTCTATGGCTCCTATGTAATAAATATCATATCAACACAAGAGAAAAAACTGCTCATTAACTGAATTATAATACAACCACAAGTTTTGGAAAGCCAGAACAAACAAGTACACTTATATCTCCAACACATTTAAAGGATACTTACTTAGGCATGTGAGCTTATGCATTAAGAAAAGAATTAATTTGTTGCAAATCATGGAACCAATGAATATATTCACTATTCATCAAACAATTAATGAAGACAATATCAAGTCCTCCTGCAGATGGGCAAAACCATGAAGAAATGAAATGAAAACACTTCAATCATTTGGATTTGGTGGCACAGGAAGAATGCCTTTGTGTCTACTTGGAAATCAAAACAAGGAATTATGGATGAGAATTGAATACAGGTTTATCTTTAAATTGAATTTATACAAGAAATGAAAATGCAAATACAAAGGAAACAGAACATTGTAATATCATTCAAAGAAAGAAAGTAAATAGAATAAACTTTTGCTGATTGAGAACCAACTTCTTGTAGTATGATGATATCCACATTAAAAATCAGTATTTCTTATCAATATGCACATAGTAAGTTGCCCTCAATATAAATTATTTTATTTAACTTCATTTTGTTCGCAGATCAAAACTTTGCAATAAAGATTGGTTGGAGGACTCTTTTCTTATACGACCCTAATGACCATGAATGTGAGGCTCATAGGTGAGACTTGACCCTTGAGCTGCTCATAACATTCTGAAAAAGGACCTAACATGAGAAAGTTTTTAGGATGCAAACTAGAAACAAAAGACCTAATGGAAAAAAAAACACATTCAAATAGTGTAGTTGCATGGTTCGTAGTAATTAATCTTTCTCACTAGTAGAATCCATGTCAATTACTAAACAATTCAAGCAGGTGATCATTTTGAAAAGCGTTCACTTCTTTGATGAAATATATCAACCAGGACCAAATTTGTAACTTTAATAATTAGCTTTTTGTCAAATAGTTGTGCCAGTAAATGAGTGCCATACACGTGACTGAAAGTTCTAAACTACAAATATTCAATAACAAAAATACCAGTAATCACAAGAATTGTAAGGATATCCCCGACCCTCGACACCTTCAAATTATTTTTTATGATCTGAATGCAGTATCTTCTTCCAAGAGCTGCAATGATGGAAATTACCACTCGATTAAAAATGCAAAAAGTAGAAGCCAGCATACAACAACTTATGCAATACTTAGACGTGAACATGAAAACATAGACTCAAATCATGAAGATCCACTAAAAACAGAAATGTGGGACCTTGGAAAGAATTTAAATTCCTTCTACATCTAAGTTCCATTTCTTCAATATTCTCTATTTTTTATATCTCCTATCTTAGCCACGACAATTTCAAACTGATTCACTATTCTTTTTCATTATGGCTTTTCACCTAGGTTGCTATCAGAAAGAATCTAACAAAATCATTTGAAATATGAGCTTTAGGACACTCATCTTAGAATATATTCACAACGGAAGATAGTATCCAATTCCTCTTGTCAGGAAATCATCAGTAGCCAACTAGAGTGGTTAACAAGTTGCAAGTGGCATAATCTCTCCACTGTCAAATCTTGTTTGTTTCTTTTTTTTTTTTGTAATATTCCTGTGAACCAGTAAATTATTGGAGAGGATCTGCTTTGCAAGAATGGTCCACAATTCCTTGAACAAGGATTAGGCTAAGGAAGATATGAGGGAGAAGAATGAAAGTGAAACAAAATGTACATCAATGATTGAGCTCCATGGTTTTTTTTTTACCTCCTATCCTTCCATCTAACTTCCATCTAAGTAATTAAACCCAATAACACTTCGTAAATGATGCATATTATTAAGTTATGATAAGAAAGAGTGATCTTAGAAAGTAACAGATGACCATTCCAAATCGCAGGAAACTAAAAACATGATAGCATGCCCATTGCCCAAGCAATAACAGATGAACATTCCTAGTTCTATACGTCAGAAAATATCAGATGGAAAAGAGGCCAGCAGAATCCACATGTTAGCCAGAACTCCAAAACCTTACAATCGACCGCAGAGTAATACCCTTTCACCAAAACCATTCAGAGAAAACAATTAGGCTTTTTCTCGATCCAATTAAGCGAAACAGCATAACCGCTGAAAAGATTCCTATGTATCCACAAATCATGGAAATTAAACAGATCATTTAGAATCAAAGATTGAATGGCTACCCACCGCCTTCTCTCGAGCTCCGAGGCCGATGCGATACCCACACCGAGCGACATAGTTAAGTGGCGATGAAACCGATGCGATACCCACACCTGAAAGCTAGCTCGAGCGGAGGCTGGAGACGAGGAATCGTCGATCCGGCGAGTGTTCGGAAGCCGGCAACGAGGGAGGGAGAGAGTAACACAGGAAGGTACGGATATCGCATTATCAGTGTTTGAAAATTCAATCTGACGATCAACTTAAAATATTAGTTTCCTTTATAAATTACGATTTAAATTATTTATTTACGCAGAGATTTGATAATAAAATAAAAAAGGGTGAACCTTTTCTTATATTTTCTTTTTACACAAAAAATCTCTCTCACTCTATTCATGAATAACTTCATTAAGTCCACTCGGATGAATCTAGTGGCTACTCAAATAGATCTAATGGTTAGCGTATGAGATATTGTCATCATGAGTTCTAGGGTTCGAATCTCGGTAAAGCTGAGGTAAATATCTCCCTTATGTGCTAGTCACTATTCCAAAGACTAGTAGCCACCCGTGATTTACCTCTTCCGTATTGGACCTGGTACAGATTGACAGGGGTACATCATATTCGTCTTTTGTCATCATGAATAGCTTCATTAAATTAATGATATTTTTAAAGATTGAAAGTTGATTATTTTTTATAAATAAAAGTATCGATTGAGAGATTATGATCAAGATGTTTCGGTTTAATTAAAAGAAATGAAATTGATGTGGAGATGGTTTAGGGTAGGAGAGGAATTAAGGGAAAAGGAAGGGGCAATTTGGGAAAGTGACGAGGTAGGGCTTTAAGGGAGAAAGAACACTGTAATAAGGGTTTTTTTTTCTCCTTCGTGGTTTTGGCTTCGCCGCCGCCAACAGGAGCCAAGGTGGTCATCTTCTTCTTTCTCTCACGCTCCTCGTCGGCTGCTGGCTATTCCCCTCCTCTTCTTCCTTCGGTTGCCGCCACAAAGACCTTGTGGAAGAGGCCATCTTCGCTGCCTCCAACCCGATGTTGGCGACGACCACCTCTGACTGCCTCCTCCCCTTCCCACTCTAACAATGCCGGTCTCTACCTCCTTCTCTCTTCCCGCGGCTAGCACGACTGCCAATCATCTATCCTCACCTTAGCCGCCTCACCGTTGACCCGCTAGTGTCTGTGTCGCCCCCATGGCCGGACCTACACACTCGCTGCCGGCTTCGTCGAGACCCTCCTCCCTAGCTGTCCCCTAGCATGGATCCGATTACTACGACCGTTGTCGCCGATCTGACCATATCGCGCTTCCGTCGTGTGCTGGCCTTTGAGCCATCACTGTGTTCTGGCCTTCGAGCAGAGTTTATGTTTCGACCTCCGCACTGACCTAGGTTGTGTGTCGTGTTTTGATCCTCGTGCAACTATTACTATCCGACCTGTGTGTCGTTATTGTATTTTGGTCTGCGTGCCATTATCACAGCCCGACCTGTGTGCCACTATCATATCCCTACCTGCGTGCCAATGTCATAACCCGGCCTACGTATCGAGGTCGCATTCGGTTTCGTGCCACCGCATCCGGCTTCACGTTATCAGATCCAGCTCTTCGTCTGGCTCTGAGTCACCTGCTATTCCGGGTCGCAATAACTTGAGCAGTGTCCCATCCGAGGGTGCCGCCTGGGCCAGGGTATATTTTCCGTACTCGCCCCTCATTTCTTTTATTATTATATTATTAGCCTGTTACTTATATATTCGTTAGATCTGCCTCGAGCCTCAGGATACCAGAGACCGGGGCGACTCAATCGCTAACTGCAGGTAGCATTGACCAGAGGACTTTTGAAGACTTGGTCAACACAGAAGCCATCTTAGCACACCACCCCCTTCGGGACATCGCGATTCGGTCAACATTCCATCCAACTCACCTGGCGGTCCATCTGACTCAGATTCCGGACAGGATCAGAACCCATTCAAGTAAATACAATACGTAAGTAGCAAACAACACAGAACAATGTGTTGGCACCCCAAGATTATTTTGATATGATCAAACAAGTTAAGTTAGGTCATGTTGTGTTTAACCTTGTGTCTAAGTGTGCAGGAACTTAGGAGCACAAGAAGTCTAGCAAAAGACGCAGTTAGCGAGAAGGATGACACGGGAGAGATCTGGGCTCGATGCATCTGAGGGACGAGGTGCTGCGGAAGAGTACGCGGGCGGACGAGAAGGAGGCACGCAACGTTCCCAAGGGACGAGAAGCCGGAGCGAAAGGTTGCTCGAGAAGGCTGGAAGTTGGGTTCGGGTGAGCCATATTCCGGATGGCCGAAATCACCCAAGCGAGCGGAGCCGAAGCGGAAGATCCGGACCGAGGCGAGCAAAACCGGAGTAGAGGGCCCGGACCAAAAAAGTCAACCAGGTTGACTTTTTGGGTCCGGACGTCCGAACCCTTCCGAGCGCCCAAAACTCAAATATTATCATATTCGACGTGGACTTTGATCAACGCGTCGGGAATAGAATTCTATCTCACTTCAGGCACCTGGAATCCTTCTAGGCGTCCCGACCAAGACTATAAATACAACCTTGGTCCAGAAGCTAGAGAACAACAAGTATTCTTGCATCAACATTTGTACGCATCTTAGGTTTCATTTAGCTTCTCATTTTCTATGCTTACACTATTGTAAAGAGGTTTTTTCACCTGAAGGAGAATTTAGTGCTACTCCATTCCTTAGATTAACAACCTCTCTGGTTGTAACAAAGTAAATCCTCTGAGCCTCTGCTTTTTCAGTTTATTTAATTGTTTTATTCAAGTGTTTTTTTAAGTTTGAGAAGGGTTTGTTTTGATTTTGTGTAGGGCTATTCAACCTCCATTCTAGCTGGCCAACAGTCCCAACAAGTAGTATCAGAGCCAGGACGCTTCAGGAGGACTAATCGCCAATCGAAGCACCGAATCAATGGCCGGACCGAGCATATACCCACCGAAGTTCGAGGGGAAGTTCGCTAGCTGGAAAAAGTAAATGCAGGTATTCTTTAAAACCAACTTTGAATTATTTTTAATAATGAAGTTCGATTTTGTAGCACCCGAGGGTAAGGGGGAATACCAGTGGACGAACAAGGAGCAGGCCGACTACGTGGCAAACGGCAAAGCAGAGTTCCATCTACTGAGTGTCCTTCCGCCACAAGAAGCCAACCGGATCGGCACCTACGACTCAGCAAAGGAGCTTTGGGAGAAATTCCTTGAGCTACACGAAGGAATGTTCGAAGCCAAGCTCGCAAGACGGGACTTACTTCGCAACCAACTCACCAACCTACGATTTGAAGAAGACGAAACGATTGCACAACTTCACTCGAGGATTAAGGAGCTCATCACCGGACTTTCGAATCTCGAAGAAAATGTAAGTAATCGAGATTCGCTAAGGTACACTCTTAATGCATTCCTTAGAAATACAAAATGAGCATCACTAGTAGATGTCTTCTATATCTCTAAGGACTTAGAATCTATTACCTTAGAAGAATTCTTTTCAACTTTTAAAGTGTATGAATCGAATTGTGCAGGAACGAAGGAGTCGAAGCACAACGTCGCCTTCAAGGCAAGGAGAGACGAGCATGAGTCAGAATCCTCTCTCGACGACGAAGAAATGGTAATGATGGTAAGGCGTTTTAAAAAGTTATTTAAATCAAGAAAAACTAACCATCCGCAGGGTAGAGAGAAAAGGACAATCAGATGCTACCACTGCAACGAAGAAGGGCATGTTAAGGATAATTGCCCTAAGTTAAGGAATAAAGATAAGGATAAAGGAAAAAAACCTGTCTAAACGAACAAGTATAAGATTTTAAAGGTGACGTGGGATGAAACATTGTCCGAATCGGAAGTTGAGGCTTTCTCCGGACTTGCGTTGATGGCAAGTCATCAAGACGAACACGAAGAAAGCTCTTTCGAAATGAGCATCGAAAGTATCAATGAAGGGGGAGCGACATCGGAAGAAATTAAAGTAGCAGTTCAGGGGAGTTACGGACAACGAGATTGATAAGGTAAGTCATGTACGATCTCTTCGTCCCGATAAAATGTTTAAATTCATTAAATTGTTATCTAAAAATTGTTGCAAATTAGAAAAAGAAATTAAAGAATTAAAAGTAATTCTAGTAAAATCTTATCCATTAGAAGATTTTGATAAATTAAAGCTAGAAAATCACAATTTACCAAAAAGAAATAAAAAATTTTAAAAAGCATACATGCACATATAGTACAAGTATTAAAAAATATAATTTGAATTAGTATTTTAAATATCACAAAGGACAAATTAGGAAAATTTCAAAGAAATATGTTCTAAACAAATTCTTAATTAATTCAGTTAGCTGGAACCTATATTGGGTTTCAAATTCTTGTTTAACTTGAACTTTAATTAGACTTGACTTGGCACTTTCAGCAAGAAAATTAAATGTTTTAATTTTCTTATGAGGTTCTGTCTAGAAAATGGTTGTTGCTCTAATAACCAAAAAAGGCCTAGTGCCTCGCTACAGCCTGGAAGCCAAATATTGAAATAAATTGTTTAATTGACTAACTGATAAAATATTAAAATTAAAATTAGATAATGCTTTGAATAGTTATTCAATTTTTTTTTGAAAACTTCTTAAATTTTTCTATACAAATCTATTTAACTTAAGAAAAAAAATTTTCTCATTTTTTAACTTAAAGTTTTTAAAGTTATTTTATAAACTTGTGCTTTACCAAAAATGTATTTTATATTTTGCACAATTTTTTTTTAAAAAAAATATATTTAAAAAAAATAGAATTTTTTTCCTTATTTCATACTTAGAATTTTTTTTAAAGTTTTTTTAGTATTAGATTTACTTTACCAAAATTTCTACAAAAATTATTTTCTAAAAATTTGTTTAACTGAGGAAATTATTGATTATTTCAAAAAAAAAGTTTACTTAGATTGTTTTTAATTATTACATTTTTAGAGCCTTGGCGCAATGGTAAAGTTGTTGTCATGTGACCAAAAGGTCACGGATTCGAATCCTGGAAACAGCCTCTTACAAAAAACAGGGTAAGGCTGGTACAATGGATCCTTTCCTGGGATCCCGCATGACGGGAGCTTCGTGCATCGAACTGTCCCTTTTTTTCCTTTTTACATTTTTAGTGCTATCAAAATTATTTTCAGTATTTTCAAAATCTTGATAAAATTTTCAAAATTATTTGTAAATAAGAGTTTTATAAAATTTACTCTTAGATTTTTTTTGGTACTCTATTTTTTATGTGATCAAAGGGGGAGAAGGGAAGATTAAGTCTAAGGGGAGGTAAATTAATTTTTAAAAAATTTTTGCACTTGAATTGTAAATTTATTGCTTTTATTTTATATTTGTTTACCCTAACTTAACCTGAATTGCTCACATCAAAAAAGGGGAGATTGTTGGTATCCCAAGATTGTTTTGATGTAATCAAACAAGTTAAGTTAGGTCTGTTGTGTTTAACCTTGTGTTTAAGTGTGCAAGAGCTTAGGAGCACAGGAAGTCGAGCAAAAGATGCAGCTAGCGAGAAGGACGACACAAGAGAGAGCCAACGGACTCAGTCTCAGACGAGGTGCTGCGAAAGAGTATGCGGGCGGACGAGAAGGAGGGCCGTGGCGTTTCCGAGGGACGAGATGTCGGAGCGGAAGGTTGCTTGAGAAGGCCAGAAGTTGGGTTCGGATGAGCCCTATTTCGGATGGCCGAAATCACCCAAGCGAACGGAGCCAGAGTAAAAGACCCGAACCGAGACAAGCAGAACCGGAGCAAAGGGACTGAACCGAAAAAGTCAACTAGGTTGACTTTATGGGTCCGGGCGCCTGGAACCCTTTTGGGCGCTTGGAACCCTTCCGAGCACCCGAAACTCAAATATTATCATATTCAACGTGGACTTTGACCGACGCGTCTGGGATAGAATTTTATCCCACTCCAGGTGCCTGGAACCGTTCCAAGTGCCCCGACCAAGGCTATAAATACAACCTTGGTCCAAAAGCTAAAGAACAACAAGCATTTTTGCATTAACACTTGTACGCATCTTAGTTTTCATTTAGCTTCTCATTTTCTGTGCTTATATTACTGTAAAGAAGTTTCTCTACTAAAGAAGAATTTAGTGCTACTCTATTCTTTGAATTAACAACCATCCCATTTATAACCAAGAAAATTCTCTGAGCGTTTTTTCAATTTATTTAATTATTTTATGCAAATACTCTTTTAAATCCGAGAAGGATTTGTTTTGATTTTGTATAGAGCTATTCAACCCCATTTTAATCAGCCAACGATCCCAACACAATGCCGGAAGAATAAATTAAGAATACAGCTATAAATACAGTGTAACACATCCTGATTCAGGGAGCTTCTACAGATTAAATGTCATTCCCGTTGCATTTGTAGGCATTTTTTTTTAAATATAGCACACAATCATAAGATATTGAACTTCTAGGATGCTTCCCGATTTACTATTGAAAAGCTTATATGAACCCGAACCTCATCATCCCAAATTCAAGGTTATCTAGTTCACTCTTTATTTTTTTTTTCTACAGATTAAATGCACTAAAATCAACCACATCCAGTGGACAATTAAATCAATATTTTCAAAATGTCTTTATTTCTCTAACAAAAAAAAAGAATGTTAGCTATTGTATGAGTCGAGAATTATCGCGTGAATGACCACAATCCGCAATAGCCAGCCATACTGCAATCCCGATTCCTACACGTCGTCGAGTCGATGCCACATTCATCATCCATTCTACATCTGTGATCGACATGCAAGTCGGGGACGTGACAAGCACTCTCTATCTGTTGTGAATCCCGTAGGCCAGTGGTTGCAGGACAAACTTGTTGAGACAATGCGCTCGCTCGAGTTGCTTGGTTTCCAACCTGCATTGCAAAACAATGAAGTGTCACGCATTGAGTTGAACAAAGTCTTTCTGAATCTGTATCAAACAAATAACAGATCACATAATGGAACTTTAACTTGTGTAATTATAAATGGAATGGCGTATCAACATCTATACGTCTGTTTATGGAGATAGTCTCTAGCAAAAATTTAATTCAAGGTTAAAGTATGTTGATCAAAGTGTACCACAAAGTTTTAAATGAGACACAAGGATGATTACCTTCACTGAAGTCCAGTTCCTAGGGATGAAGGCCTCTGGTAGTCTATCATGCCAAGAACTTCTGATTGGAAGGGGGTGACCTTCAGTAGTAAAGACATAGTTCTGATCGGCTAAGAATGAATCGTCATAAAGAAGATACAGATATTTACATCTGGAAAAAATCGGGAAAACCCGTGGGTAAGACAGTTCAGTCTCTAAATGAAAAACTAATGAATCATTTGACGACTCACGTCTCAGAGAGAAAGAAGCTATGCTGATGATCTTCTAGTTGCATAGTTGAAACATCTCTGATGCTTGCAAAACCACCATCAACTCTAGCATAAAAATTGAGAGAATCAATCATTCTCTCACCCACTTCCATATACCACGGATCTGTTGCAAGGCAAAAACTGAGATTAGATCATTAGCAAATCCTGATAAGCTTGGCAATAACTGAAAAAATTTGCACTGATATATATTAGCATATCTAAGATGTAGATCATATCAAATTATAAAATGAATTACATGGTTGAAGATTTAGAAAAATCCTCTATCAAGGTTTAAAATATTAATGAATTACATGCCAAGGTTTTGGATTTTAGGTGTCCTTTATTACTGGGAAAATAATAATATTAGCCAAAACCAAGATTTAAAATTACAGAATTGGTGCCAGATTTGACATCAATCAACAAGGTGCCATCTCAATGTCAAGCCAGCCGACCGTTGGTATGAGTCCTCATGGTTAAGACCATGCCAATATAGTTTTGATTGAAATTTTTTGGATGTGGAATGACTGATTACACAGGACTGCTCAAGAAGAAAACTTGTTATGGTTGGTAAGGCTCCAAAGCTCCTTAACTCCATTTTGTTCCAGTTATTTGGACTTGCTCCTAGTTGCATTTCTGCTTTCGGGGTTTTAGTAGCCTAGTTCTCGTTGTCATTTTGACCTTGTTTCTACTTGATAAATAAAAACTTTTTAAGTGAACAGCAAGTACACTAAAAAATTTCTTTAAAAAAAAGACAATTTTCATTTGGTCCAACTGTTTGATCCCCCTAACTTGGTTTGTTACTTTTAAAATCAGAAATACAACAAATTAATTGAATTAAAAATGTAAAGAAATAACTAAAGAAGTATAACAAACTATCAATTACACATACTTTAATACTAAGTATTCTTCAATGTTAGTCTTTACAAATACCACAATATCAAAATTAGTGTCATGCATCAGTATTCTTCAATATCCAAATAAGATCAACATCATAATTTCCATAATCCAGATTAAACATTGTTCTCAGGGAATTCAGGATTTGAATTGGTTAATCAATGCCTATAATTTTCTTAATTACCTATTAGAAGCTGTATTAGCATCACTAGAACTAGAACTAGAACTACAACAAACATAGGATATGGATATAAGCAGGTCTCCGAGCTCTGATTTCATTGATGGACATATGATATATCAAAATCATAGCATTAAAAAGTTAAGTGAAGAACATAAATGATGGATTTAAGATGACAACTTCTGGGGTTTAAATGAGCAGTCATAGATTCAATTAATCGATGCAATACTTATACGCATAGTTATTTGTTTATATAGTTTACATAATATAAACATGTGTTACCAATTCTAAGCCTTCAATTAAACCATATAGAATGGGAGCAATATAATCGACATGGATGGCACAATGGCACGGGCACAACATAATTTTTGCCATGATGTTGGTTTCATTTCAGCACACAAGCAGAACGGAATATGCCACTCATGCCAAGCAGTGCATAATGAAATCTCAAATTATTGTGATTGAAGTATCAAACGCCTAAACATTTTCTCAAAAACAAGATTATTATCGTAATGATCTAGCCATAATGGCCATCTTGCTGATGTTTTAGATATCTTAAGATCAATAGAAAAGAGCTCTAAAAGCTTAAAAGACCCACCATCAAAAGTGTCAATTCCAACTATTTTGGGGGGTTGGCTATATGAATTTTAACCCTACATTGAGCTCTATGCTTGGCTATTCACTAGTAAAATTCATCTTTCAAAGAATGTTTTATCATTGCTTTCTTTTGAATCTCTCCAACGCTTCGTGCTTCAATTTTAAAAGGCTAAATTTGTCTAACTGCAGAATTGATTGATCATGTTAATCTTACTTAAACCTATAATCTAAAATCAATTTTATGATCTATTGAAAATAGACCTAATTATGCTACATTAGTAGTCTTTTTTTTTCTAGTAGTCTCGTATATACAGATAGTTCATGGGTGTTTCTTAACAGCCCAATACTCACATTTTTCTTTTAGCCTTAGGAGGCGCATGAAAATCACACAAATCTATTAAGTTGATGCATCGTTACTATAAAAAATTTCAAAAAATGGCGTTTTGAAATTTAGATTGGGAAAAAATTTATGATTAGCAATAGATTAAATTAAACAAAATTTAAATCAACTATTTTCTTGAAACACAACAATGGTTTGATCAAAGTGAGATATAGAAGATTGAAGCAATATGGATGTACCATCTGAATTTAATCTCACATGGTAAGTTACTGACTGTTGAACTTAAGTGGCTTGAACTAGTGGTTGGACCTCACAAGTTAATGGATTAGTCTTCTCATCTAAGTGAGTTTGGTACATGGTAACGTGTTGGAAAGTGTTGCTTGTGTGATAGTGTAACTTCATTGGGCCTCACATGATATCAATAATTGATGAATTTGGGTTGAGTAAAGACTTTAGGGCTTAACGAGACATCAATCCTTAAGCGGAGGATTGTGACACCCTCATTTAATCTAGCATTGTATGTTGTTGGCTAATAAATAAGTTTTTTTATATACTTAAATAAGTGAACTTGAAAGCATTTTATATTAATAGTTAGGCCTAATTCCAATAGAGATATGAAAGTGCTCAGAGAAATAAAGTATTGAATGACTTATAAAATTATTTAACATAATATTGAACGAAAAAAAAAAATCTGATCAATGGTGAGTAAGTACTCTAGTTCCCTTATATAAGAACAAGGGAGACGTATAAAATTATGCAAACTATAAGGGTATTAAACTAACGAGTCATATCATGAAACTTTGAGAAAGAGTAATAGAAAAAAGATTAAAGAAGGAGATCATGGTGACCGAAAATTAATTTGGTTTTATGCCTGGAAGGTCAACAATAAAAGTTATATATCGTCTCAGACAATTAATTAAAAAGTATCGAGAGCAAAAATAAGATCTACACATGTTATTCATTGACTTAGAAAAGACTTATAATAGAGTCCCACAAGAAATTATATGGAGAATTCTAGAAAAGAGAGATGTTAGCATAGCATATATTAAACTAATTAAGGATATATATGAGGATGTACGGCCAGTGAAGACTTCAGACGGATTAACTGAAACATTTCCAATAGAGATAAGATTACATCAAGGATCAACTCTAACTCCCTATCATTTTAGACTAATTATGGATGAACTCACTAGACATATTCAAAACAATGTTGTGATGTATGTAGTTTGCAGATGATATTATTTTGGTAGATGAGACACGTGGAGTAAATGCTAAATTAGAATCTTAACGGGAAACACTAAAAGTGAAAGATTTTAGACTTAGTAGAGTAAAGACAGAATATATGAAATTTACATTAGCAATATTAGACGTAATGAGACAAATAGGAGATGCCGAGTTGTCTGGAGCTTTAAGTATTTAGGATCATTTTTGTAAAATGATGGAGGAATTGAGAAAAATGTCTAACATAGAATATAAGCAGGATGGTTGAAGGAGAGCGTAAGGTGTTTTATGTGATTGTAAAGTACCTTTAAAACTTAAAGGGAAGTTCTACAAAACGATGGTTATACTTGCTATGTTATATGACGTTGAATGTTGGGCTATGACTCTGAGCATATGAGCAGAAGATGAGGATGTTAAGGTGAATATGTGATCATACGAGAATGGATAGAATAAGAAATGAGAGTATTAGAGAAAAAGTCGGAGTTGCATCTATTTAGAAAAAACTAGACACGTTTAAGATGATACAAACATGTACTTAGACGATCAATAAATACTCTAGTTAAGTGACGTCAAACTATGATAAATACACACATCAAATGAGAAAGACCAAAAAAGGCTTGGTTAGCAATAATAAAATAAGATAAAATTTATTTAAGTATAGATGAATATAGTAGAGGATAGAGTTCATATAGTTGACTCCACCTAATGGGATAAAACTTGGTTGTTGTTGTAGTAGTAGTTAGGTCTAACAAATTAATGGATCAATTCTCTCCTTTAAGTGTTAAATGAACATGACAATGCAGCCACAACCTTTAAATTAACCTGCCCCGTCCCCTAGAAAATGGCAATATGTGCTCAACGTAAGACAATAAATATAATAAGGCATTAGATTAACCTTTAGTTGCTTGATAAAGATAAAAAGTAGACTCTGCAAGTTCTGGGCGCAATGGGTAATATTTCTCAGTAGGGTGCAACATGTTATGGTCCAGAAGATACCTGTAGAAGGAAAGAGATTATGGTTTGCATGAAAATTAACTTCAGGAGCAAAATATTCACTGCTAATGAAAAAGGGGGAATATTTTCCTCTTCAGTTGTTATCATCAAATCTATTTAATTTGGAATATGGTATAACTTAAACTTAAACAAAGATTACCTTTCTGGTAATACACCAAACTTCTCCCATACATGGAAGAATTCACGATGTGATGAATTGGCAGAAGAAATGTCTCCCACAAGAATCTAATGGGGAAGAATTGGTATGAAAATTGAAGGTTAAAATAATCAAATAAATTTCAAGACAATAAAAACCTGAAGACCAGGCCAGAAGGCTTGAAGGCTTGTTAGTTGCCAATATGTTGCTTTCCCAGTCCTCATATCAGCTTCATGATACCTGACAATAAAAAAAGATGAACATAAAATGTGAAGGTGACACCGAACTGGAAAGGGAACATCGAACAGACAGTTGGCCTAGGAATCGCTTAACTATACCTTCAAGTCTGCAAGCATTGTAGATTTCATTTTTTTACCTTAAAAAGTGCATTTATTAAATTATTTAATCTTTTTTTTCTTCTACTAAAATGTACATGGATCTCTCTAGACGTTTTGCCTCATTGAGAGAAGCTTAGCAAAGGAACAATTAAAAAGCAGTAAAAGTTGTGAACAGTTTAAGGAGAAAAAGTAAGTGGAAAGCCACATAGAACTACAGAACAGCTTGTTCATGAAATATCTGGATATGATCAGGAATTTTTGGGTAGGAATGTCAGAAACCAGTGATTGGTTCTTATCATTTAACTACCCAGGCATCATTGGACAACAAATTTTGCTAAAGTAAATTGGATTTGGAAATTTTCTTAAATTGTTATGTTGTTATTATTGAGCATTTTGAGTACATTATGAAGACTATAAAGCAATAAGTTACTCTATCATTATTGTGAAGTATGTAGACCAAATATCCCTACATATCTGAGTAGCTTCTCTTTCTAACATTGTTCTGAAGTTACTAATTCATAGTTTTGATGACATAAATTCTAAAGGTAAATAGTTAGCTTCTCTTTCTAACATTGGTCTAAAGTTACTTAACTCGTGAATTGTAGAATTCATGTTTTCAAAACTTAAGTTAGCAAATATTTAGGTAATTAAGTCTTTACAGAGACAATAGATTGAGAATATGAGCATACATAACAACTATCCAGCCTGCCTAAAGCCTTAAACTTACTAGGCTTCGGTGATAAAACAAGAATTCAAGATTTGTACTAGTAGAATTGTGGTCAAATAATGTGATGCTACAAAGTCCACACCCAACTGGAAAAAACAAACAGTGTCTGATGCAAACTCAGTCAAAATGGGGAGTAAAAACTAGGAGCTGAGGAACATGTCATACAAAAACATAAAATAGAATAAAACAAATGGTGTGGCATCAGGGGCAAAAACAACACTCGGCTACAGAGTAAGAATACTTATGCTGGATGCCATCTTTATATGGTTTGTTGAAAATCCTGTTGACAGTTAAATATATATTTCTCCCAATGAATCAATCCACAAGATAAAATTAGATGTTCCATGGCAACTTTAAATTTGCAGTTCTAGACTGGATAAGTAAATAAGTATTTGTTAAATAAATTCGCAGTTCTAGACTGGATAAGTAAATAAGTATTTGTTAAATAAATTTGCAGTTCTAGACTGGATAAGTAAATAAGTATTTGTTTAAATTCATTTAAACAATTTAAGGTTTTAAGAATTTCCTTTTGGCATGATAGTATGCTATAAAATACAAATTGAAATTGCAAATTCAAAATGGAGAGATGTGGATACATCACCAGGGTCCATGCCGGAAATACTTCTGCACAGCAAGATAAGCTGAGTGAAACATGTCCCAAAACTCATCATTTCCAAAAATAACATAGGCTTTCATTAAATATTCATAAAATGAATCAACTCCTACAAGAGGTCACAAGAAGAAAAGATCAGAATTTTTTGAAGCAAGAGAATTCAACACATAATTTTTGAAGGCAAAGCAATTGAGTAATAAATTAAAAACCAAACAGACTGAGATTAAATCTGCAGAGTGCAGGATAAATAGAAAAACCAATAAGGAAACCAGAAGGAAGAAAAATACCAGCACCAATTCCAGTGGAATACTCTATCCACTCTCCAGTAATCACATCAAGTGTAGTGCCCAAAAGATTCAAAGAACTTCTCATGCTCCATAATTTGCGGAGAGCACGAAGAGCAACAGCTTCAAATCTAGGATTGCCAGTTAGTCGTGATAATGCCCCCATTTCAAGAATAAGAGAACCTGAAACTTAGGATAGTTATTTACTTCTCAAAACTTGAAGATGAAAAAGTTGATCATACAGATCCTAAAATGCCGGCTCCCTCACCGCACCCTGATGTACTTGTTTCTGTTGTCTCCTCCTCCATCACTCCATACTGTCAAAATGAAAGTTTGTGACAGAGAAATGGCACTTGGTATCAAACATGTAAGTTCAATTCCTTGAATTTGGAAATGCAAAGGTAAACACACCCTACCATGGTGAACTTATACATGTTAAACAATCTTACAATGTTCCCTTGTCCCTATTATCAGCAAGGGTTTGCCTTTTAAGAAACAAAAACTAGAAAAGGTTATCATAGAAGATTAGCAAGGGTAATTTTGATTTTTTGTATCTTCATCATTTGATTCCAACCATAATTCTGTCAAGTAATTCATTTGGCAAAATATGGGTCTGAAAACTTGATCAGTTGATCAAATCGGTCCAATAGGAGTTGGTAGAAAAGGTAATTTGAAAATCATTTGATGGAAATTTGAAACAGAAACAATCTCCACTTACACATCAAGCCATGACTTTTTATGAAATATAGTCAATTTAGTTAGTTATGTTACCTCCAAATCCCATATATAACAAAAAGGACTCAAGGACTTCCTGGGAAAAAGTAAGTAGTTTAGGTAAAATAAGCAAGATATCAACTGACTCAACTTACTGAGCTAATTTCATGGACCATAGACCAGCTAGCTTGTAAGGATGTTGGGCTGCCTGCTGCTATCTATGAGTTCATTGATATGATGCAACGATGACACGTGACAGAGTATATTTAGATGTTCATTCAATGAAGAAAAGAGAATCTCCAAGATGAGGGAAATAGGTAAATCTTAATTCAGATTTATCAACTCTAAACACGATCAAAATGTCTAGGAAATGGGTGACAGACTGCCATAACATATCTGGAGAAAATGGAATCTTGTTAAATCCAACAGAGTAAATCCCACAATTCTTGCATGTCCAAAGACATGAAGATAAATTCTCAGAAAGTTGACAAACCCAGTTGATCAGGGGATCTAATGGATCCAGAAACAATTATCACTCATCATCTTTTAGGCTAGTTTCTTCATTCTCACGTTCTCCATCTACTGTATCGGACTGAATGATTTGTTCTTGTCTCATACTCTTTGTTCTCACCTAAAATAATCTCTGAAAGTTGTTCTTCATTTAATTGCTCTCATTCAATTGAACCAACCATTCTCAAATTATTTAAATTGATTTCACATCATCAAACCAATGTATTCTAAGAAAGAATACAAAGTCTACTGAAGATATAAAAAAAGCATGATCATAATGAGTATGGAAGCATTCTTAAATATCCAACTCTAATTTATTTGGGATCCATAATATTGACAGAGAAAAGAGAGAGAAAGAGAGAGAAGAAGCTCTGGGGTAGTATGGTGTGAACTTAGTTGCAAAAGGATAAACAAAAGATTACCTTTAGGTTAATCCATGCGTAAGGCAATCCAGTGGGAGTCTCAAATGCAGGCAAAAATCTCTGACCTAAGTCTTCAGCTAAGTCAAGTAGCTGATTCTTATACAAACCATTTTCTAACCTGCTTTTAGAATCAGTTGCAAGAATATGAGCAGAGACAAGCCCCCCAAGAAGTCTTATGTTGCACTACAGAAGTAAAAGAAAGATACAGATGGAAATCATTTAGAATAATAGCTCCAATAGTTGTTAGATTAGCAGAGAACCATTTCATTTACAGTTTCCATGTCATATATTACATTTACCTACAAAATATAATTCACTCACTATTATAGATTTGCTGAATCAAATTGAACATACCTCAAAAAGGTTAACACGAGCATCCACATCAAAAGTAAGGTTGTCGGAAAGCCAAAGAACTCCTTTTTCAAACTCAGTGTAGTTACCTAAGACAAGAAGGCTACAGAGTACAGAAGGGTCATATAGGCATATACCAAATTAATTGAAAAAATATGGAAGCAGTAAAAAAAACTTGGCTTGCTTCCAAAAGAAGAATCCTCCAAAATACAAGAGGGTTATATATTTAATCAATTCAAAAATCAAATATGTCACAGTAGAAAAACTCGGCATGCTCCCAAATGTAAAAGTCACGGCTCAAGAATAGAAGAGAGTTATATAAAGTTATAATTAATTCAATACCTCGACAACGACTCAACGAGAGTCAATGCGGAACCATTGTAATAATGAGGCAAGTGTTCCAGCTGAAACCAGAAATAGAGATATTGCAGCATAAAAATCTATTTGGGGGATATAACATCTGAAAAAGAATGCTAATATTTCAAAAAATCAACACCTTTAAATTTCCAAGTTCACTGAGTGAGTCTGTGTAAGTCTTTGTGAGAGGTTTTAGCTCATCATGCTGAAGAACAAAGAGAAATGTAATTTGAGATATTTCAGAAAGAAAAAGTAAATAAAAAAATAAACCATCATATGGTTGTTGAACTCACTGGAAAAGCATAAGCCATATAATTCTCATATGCATGGTAAAACCTGAAATGTGCAAAATCACATCATTAGTGACAGGTTTTGTTTTAATTAATCATAAACAAAGTTTCAGTAATCATTCCAGTAGCTCCAAAGTAATACAATGAAAAGGTGAGGGTGATAACAATTAACATACAGCTGAAACGTACTCAACCGAGAATAAAAACATTTAAATATACTATGATCCCAAAGCGACAGTTTAGCCAATCCGAAATCATACACAATTGTGAGCGAAAGAAAGGTTTGAGATATCTGTGGCACTATTAATTCACTTATTATGGATACCTCGTGACAGAAGTATTAGCCCTGCAAATCACCAGGGCATTCTATGTGACCTATTGCACGACCAAGTTATTTTATATCTTTTTTTTTAAAAAAAACACTTTTTCAATCAAAGGAAAAAAAGGTAGCACCATACTCAAATTAGCCCTAAAACACACGGATCATCGATTTCAGTGAACTATGCCCGTCATTTGTCCGGTTTCTTCTTCCAAGCTGCCTACAGTTTTCATGAATTTAATAAAGGAATTTCCTTATTGCACAAAGCTATCCTCTTTTAATAAGCCTACACAGAGTAATCTCGCGGGAAGCTTACAAACAAATAGCATAAAGAAAATAATTCCCCAAATTTGAGAGACGGTAAAGAAGAAAAGTCAAATCGGTAAGTGCACTCACATGTTACGGACCTTCTCTCTCATGTACATCCTCTTGGCGGAACCAAAACCAACCGCCGGGGCGAACGACGCGGGTAGAAGCAAAAGCAGCACGAAGAGCCGCCGCAGTGGCGCCGTGGAAGATCGAAAACACGGCATCTTGTGCCCCTATTCTACCAGAAAAGAGGCAGGATGAAGGCGACGGTGGTATCGATCCGATCTTCTTCAAAGGATCATTTGTCGAAGCTCCCGACGCCCGTTTTGCCTTCGACGACGACGTTTCTTTCCCCTTTTTCCCCTTTTGTTTGTTTTTTCCTTGCGATAGGTAAATGCACATGTCACGATGAACTGTCATTGAATGTATTAGGGTAAAAATTAAATGAACGCTATCGTTTGGGCGTTCCATTTTTGATTAAGAATAAATACCGAGTTTAAAATTTCAGTGCTTTTAATCTTGAACCACAATTAACCGACTAATTTAAAAGGCCACCAAGTTTTTTTTACAGAGACCATATTTTGTTGTCCAAGAAAAATAGACTAGAAAATGGATCATATAATTACGATTGATTGATGGTGGTTGTAATTTGATTATAATTAGTTGTGATTTTTTTTATTTATCATCCTCTAAATTATAATTTAAGTTGAGCGGGTGGTCAAAGACTATCCTTTACTCGGCGTCCAGCAATCTAGTCATCTGTTCATCATCGGCGGCTTTCGATCACTTACCTCGACCTAAACTATAATCTGAAGGGGACGATAAACCTAAGAAGGGATCACAATCAATTATGATCGGATTATGATCACGATCCAACTGCAATTATAAATGATTCATCCCTTGATCCACAAATTATGGACCAAGGAATCTGCTCTCGAATATCATAGGTTGACAATTTCCCTTTTCTCTTCAACTCTCACAACCACTTCAGTTTTTCTCTTCAAATATCAAAAATAAAGTTGAAGGTGTGCAATAGGTTCTTAATAGAAGATGAAATCAATGTAACATTATAAAATTTACTATTTTTCATCCTAAAGTTCGTCCCCAAGCTTTCATTTGAGGGTTTAGGGTTTTTATAACATTTAAGGGTTAGGGTTTTATCTATTGCTGCTTGCTACAAGATTGTAACATTTGGTTCTACTCTTTGTAGCAAGAAGGAACTTTCCTTGATGCTACCATTGAACCTGCTAGGTTTTTTGTAACAAGCAGCAAAGGTTAGATAGTATTTTAGCCGTCCAAATTCTTTGGACGTGAACATTAGCTATTACAAAGGTTATATAGTGTTTTGTAACGTGTAGAAGCTAGCTGTTAGCTCTACTTGCTTCTACACGATGTAAGAGCTAGGAAATGGATTCCATTTGAATACCTTGATAACTGATATAAGTTCAATTCGTCTCATTGTATTCAATAATGTTTTTAAAATTTCAACATTATGATTAAGAAATTTAGGGTGCGTTTGATTTACGCAGGTTCCATTTTCATTTTTTAGAAAAAAAAAATGACTTTTCGTCATTTTCTATTTTTTCAAAAAATACTATTTATTTTTTTTAGAAAATATACATGAAAAATACAAACCAAACATCATTTTTCATAAACGCGTATTTTTCAGAAAATAAAAATGAAAAACGTACAAATCAAACGCACCCTTAGTTCTATATTGTAGGTCTAAATGCTTCAAGTGATTTTGAATCTTTGAGTGGTGGAAATTGAGTGATAGAAATGATAATTATAGAAGTGAGGTGTCACAGGCATACCAAAAACAAATACAATGAAAAAGTAGCTTGATATCGTTCAAGAAGTTTATAAAGTCCGCGAAACTTAGCGAGCAACAGGTCGTACTGCTTAAAAGAACTCCATTTGCATGAGTTCTAGACATCCCAAAGAATTTACATTTAAGAGGACTTGTAATAGATATATTTCATAACTGAAATGTTGAAGTTAGATATTTTATATTTCAAAATATAAGACTGAGCTTCACAAGAAAAAGATGTTTCTTTAATACTAGGACTATATGACTTTGAAGATTATAGTTCCTATGCATATATATACTACATCAAGTCAACTATATCTGTAACATTTTAAAAATAAAGAATGTTCAAAGAAGGATCTTGAAAATTTACTTCAAAAATTTAAGGGAAGAAGTTTCTAATACTGTCAATTATTCAGATTGTATTTTTTTTTTATGTGTCTTTTTCCACTACTAGTAGTAGATATATGCTACCTACACTATCACTAATAAATTGTATAGATGATTTTGATAATATAGACAAGTATAATTGGTGTGAGGCTATATCTGAATATATGTCCCCTCACATAAAAGTCATTGAAGTCATTCTGTCATTAAAGGCAAGTTGAAGGGCACAAAGCCTATGCTCAAAGGCTTTGTACAAATGTTGGTCTTAAGTTGATATAAATTAATAAGTTTCAGCATTACCAGTATTGTTTATGTGATTTAAATTCCTTAATCACATATTTTTGCACTACAAGTTTGGATGTGCGAGTATATCCCAATTATAAAACCAATTAATCCAACTGTCCTTCCGAAAATTGTCCATTGGAAGTGATTTATCTCATATGTGACATTAATAAAGAAGATGATACATGCTCTTCCATCAGAGAAAATAATTATTGAGTCAAGTCATTCAAGATCAAAATTATAATTTGTATATATTTGGCCTCCTTCTATAAGAGGTCCAAAAGGAGTTGTAGAAGCAGTCCCATGCTTAGATTGCAAAAATAAAGACAAATCATTGAGGATAAGGATGCAAATATAGAGTCCCTCCACATGCAAAAGGTTGAAGTGGTTGATTTATTAGAGAGCACCACCACTTTCTCTGAGAAGCTCATCAATGAGAAGGATAACAAAATAAAGGAGCTTCTTGATCTTTTGGAGAGGACTGCCAAGAATAATGAGTTAGTTATTGTTCAGAAGGACATGATAATTGCTCAAAAGGACAAAATGATAGCTGAGTTGCAAGGCTTTATGAAGTGTAGTGTCATGGAAGAGACAATAGTAGCCTCCAATCAAGACAAATGCAAAGAGCCCCTAGAGGCCACAACTAATCCTGAGTCACCGAATACTATACATACAAGGATCAAAAGGTGTGCCACGAAGAAAACTAAGTTGTCTTTGGATGTGAAGGCAAGGGGACAACCATCGTCACTCACATGGTTCAAAGGTGTACCTAAAAGAAGGGTTGATACTAGTCTAATTCAAAGGGCTGGAACAGAAGCTGGAATTGTTGATGAGGAAAGAGGAGAGGAGATTGCAGAGACAACAGAACAAGAAACAACATCCTCTTCCTATGCAACTAGCACTACTATTTTCCCAACATCAAGTCAACATATTGATAGTCTTATAGCTATGAAAGGTCAAATCTTGAAGGTAAGAATGACTGTAGGTTGTAGTTAATTCCAATACTTTTAAGAGTTTAATAACATATTTGCTTGCTTGTATCGTAAAACAAGTTCAAATTAAAGTGAGTTTAGGATTGTATATTCAAGATTGGTTAGTATCATTTGTATAGAGGAACAAAATAAGACATTTATATTCAAAGACTAGTCGGTATCATTTATATAGAGGAACAAAATAAGACATATGACATTATATTTAAATGAATTTCTAAAATCAAAGACATGGAGTATTCCCTTCAGGAATTTTATAGCAATTATGTTAGACTCATGTATATGTTATAGATATGGTATTACACATTAAATTCTCATAGCTGCTATAATTGTAGTAGTTATTTTCATGGTCATCACTTGACAAGTTAATTTTCTTGGAAGCCCACACTATTGGTTGTTTGGTTCGACTCATCAAAAGCTTTAATCATGGACTCATTTTTAATAATATTTGACAGGAAGCAGTATGTAAGATCGAAAATACTTTAGGAGGGGTGAATATTAATTCTAAAATCATGAGAATATACAATAGAAATAAACGAAGAATCAAGCGCTAACACAAATAATTTTTATTTAGTTCCGAGTCTTCGATAATTCTTACTCCAAGGTCCGCATTCGGTGAATATTTTCATTGGGCAATCACTATAGGATAGAAGAGATTACATAGTTTAAGTACAATGCGAGTATGTAAAAGTATACCGACAACAATAAGAAGTAGAAGCTTGATCGTAGGTTGTCGTAGTAGCCTTTCAGTATCGTCGGAACCTTCTCAGAGTAGTGTGTAAGAATGAAAGTTATAACAAATGATATATTGAAGCCTTTGGTTAAAGACCTTTTTATAGGTCATTTCTGAGCGCCCGGACTATCTCGGGCGTTTGGAATGCTGACGACGTGCAATGGTTGCACCTTAACAAAACTATCTTTGAAAGCTTATCCTTCTCTAGGCTCCTAGACCCATCCGGGCATCCAGACTGTGACTTATCCTAGCCAATCATCGTGCGCCACCTAAGCTCCACTGGTCGCCCTGTTCGACCTCATCTCGGGCGCTTGGACTAACTCCAAGCGACAGAACTTCAGGCACCTAGACATAGTCCAGGCGCCTGGAGCTCCCTTTTTCAGCATCTTATTTTCCTACATCACAAGGTTAGTACAACAAGTAATAATATGAAAAGAAGAGTAATAGAGTATTTGACAGTCTACGGACTGTCCGGTCCTGACTTCGAGTTTTGCTGAACCCTAGGTTGGATCGACGCTTATTGTTTCCTCAACCGAGAACACGTCCTTATTGGATCTCTCCTCCAGTTACTTACATTTACTTTCCATTGTGGACTTAGTTATTATTAATCCCTGGGTATTGAATGACCATTACTTGTCATTCAATGCTGGGAAGGGATGGTGCTCCTATATAAAGGGAGACTATGGTCTTGAGCAAGACACACAGAAAAGAAGCAGTAGCTCTTTACCTCTATTCCCCTCCTCCTCTATCGTGCAACTCTTGGTTGGCGAAGTGCCCGTGATAAAGTCAGGTACCACTCATTCCGCCATGACCACTAGTGTTTGGTGGGAATCACGGTTAACCGTTGTACCATAGGAAACAGACGACTCGAGTAAACCTCAAAGCACAGCAGGAGGTGAGGTGAATCTGTTTCAAGGAAACTACGATCATCGCAGGCCTCTGTCCATTCTGTTGGTTGCTACTCGGAAAACCTAGAGGTTCCACTGTACAAAAATTTTGTACAAAGGTCTGAACCTTTTCCTAGCTACCATGCGTTCTTTTAAATTAAATTCTGGATCGCCTGCGGAACTTAACACGTTTGATCCAAAACTTAATCTATTTGTTCTTTTAGGTTTAGACTTGGATCTCCTGCGGAACTTAATACGTTCGATCCAAATCACCTTAAGTTATTAATTCCATTAAATATTAATTTCCATAATTGGTTCCCAGTACTGACGTGGCGAGGCACATGGCCTTCTTGGATATGTGAGCAACCACCACCGACTAGACAAAACCTTTTATGGAAAGCTAATATTTAATTTCCTAAAATAACTTTAGGTCAACCGAAAAGAACAATCAAATCACAAGGAAAAGAAAAATAAAAGAACACTATATCGAAAACAAATTCGAAACACTAAAATTGTATGTCTCTTGTATTTGGTATTATTTCCAAAAATAACTAGTATGATACGGAAAGGAAAAATACTAGTTATACCTTTTAGAAAGACCTCTTGATCTTCTATCGTATTCCTCTTCTAACCTCGGACGTTGTGTGGGCAACGATCTTCCGAGATGAGAACCACCAAGCACCTTCTTCTTCCTTGCAAGTTTCGGCCATCAAAACATCTTCTAGGATGAAGAGGTTCGGCCACCACCACCATGCTCCAAGGGATGCTAGAAACAAAGCTTTCTTTCTCTCCTTCTTCTTCTTCTTCTCTAAACTTGATCCGGCCACCATATGAGTCTCCACAAGAAGGATGAGGTTCGGCCATCAAAGAGAAGAAAGGAGGAGAGGATGGCCGGCCACACCAAGGAAGAAAAAGAGAGAGGAAAAATAATAGAGTTGTTAACCATGAAGGCACCTCTACCCTCTCTTTTATAATTCTTGGCCTTGGCAAATAAGAAAATTTAAATAAAAATTTCCTTAATTCTTTTGCCATTGATAAGGAAAATTTATTTAATTAAAAACAATTTTTTTCTCATCAACAATGTGGTCGGCCACTTTAAACCAAGCAAAAGAAATTTAATTCAATCAAGAATTAAAACTTTCCTAATTTGTTTCCGGAAATTTTATAAAAAATTTCTCTAATAATTTTTCCCTTCATGATGGTTAATAAAAAGGAAATTTTATAAATTAAAATATTTCTTTTAAACATGTGGATAAAAAGAAAGTTATCTTTAAAAAATTAAAATCTCTTCCAATCTACAAATAAGGAAAGATATCTAATCTTTTCTTAATCTTTGTAGAAGCTTTATAAAAGAGATATTTAATTTTTAAACTCTCTTTTAAATTATGAACATGATTAAAAGGAAAGTTTTTACCAAAATTAAAATCAACCTTTTAATCTACAAATAAGGAAAGAGATTTAACTCTTCTCTTAATCTTTTGTAGAATCTTATAAAAGGAAAGATTTAAATTTTTAAACTCTCTTTTAAATCATGTTATCCACACAAGAAAAATTTAAAAAATAAAATTCCTTTTTATTTTAATAGGGTCGGCCACCTAAGCTTGAGTTCAAGCTAGGGTCGGCCACATGAATTCACCCATGAACCTAAACATGGCCGGCCCTAGCTTGGTCTCCAAGCTAGCTTGGCCGGCCCCCTATAGGATGGGTAAGAAGGTGGGTATAGGTGAGTATAGTACTCTATAATCAAGAGGCTACGATAGGGACCGAGAGGAGGAATTGGTTTTGGTCTCTCGATAAAATTAAGCATCCCGTGTTCGCCCCGAACACACAACTTAATTTTATCAATAATAATTCATTCCACTAGAGAATTGTTATTGAACTACCGCACCAATCCCAAATTACATTTTTGGGCTCCTTCTTATTATGAGCGTGTTAGTCTCCCTGTGTTTAAGATAACAAATGTCCACTAATTAAGTAAGTTACTGACAACTCACTTAATTAATATCTAGCTCCAAGAGTAGTACCACTCAACTTCATCATCATGTCGGACTAAGTCCACCTGCAGGGTTTAACATGACAATCCTTATGAGCTCCTCTTGGGGACATTCTCAACCTAGATTACTAGGACACAGTTTCCTTCTATAATCAACAACACACACTATAAGTGATATCATTTCCCAACTTATCGGGCTTATTGATTCATCGAACTAAATCTCACCCATTGATAAATTAAAGAAATAAATATCAAATATATGTGCTTGTTATTATATTAGGATTAAGAGCACACACTTCCATAATAACTGAGGTCTTTGTTCCTTCATAAAGTCAGTATAAAAGGAACGACCTCAAATGATCCTACTCAATACACTCTAAGTGTACTAGTGTAATTATATAGTTAAGATAAACTAATACCTAATTACACTACGACCTTCCAATGGTTTGTTCCTTTCCATCTTGGTCGTGAGCTACTATTTATAATTTATAAGGAACCAATAACATGATCTTCTGTGTGTGACACCACACACCATGTTATCTACAATATAAATTAATTGAGCAACTACATTTATCATAAATGTAGACATTTGACCAATGTGATTCTTATTTCTAGATAAATATTTATACCAAAAGCTAGGCTTTTAGTATACACTCTAACACATTCGCCTGCTTGGCCTCTCTGCTCGGCTGACCTCTCGTTCACTAGGTCCATTCGCCCGCTCGGCCTCTTTGTTCGGTCGGCCTCTTGCTCACTCAGTCGCCCGCTAGGCCGCTTGACTTCTCTGCCAGCCCGACTGCTCGTTCGCTCATTAGCTCGACCTCTTCCTCCGCTCAGCTGCATGTCCGTTCAATCGTTTGCTCGTTCAGTCGTTCTGCTGCTCTGCCCGACCTGCCACTTGTCTGCTTCGCTCGTTGGACCGCACGCTCGTCCGACCTCTCAGTTTCTGCCCAGTCGGCCGAATGCTCCCTTGGTCGCTCACCAACTCAACCGCAGATTTGCTCAGCCTCTTGGACTGCTTAGCTTCTCAGCCCACTTGGCTGAACTGCCCAGTTGGATTCTCAGTTCGACCGATCTACTCGCTTAACCTCTTTGTCTGCTCGACCAGTCTGCACTCAGCACTTGGCAGAAATTATCCCCACTAGTAGCCTGAGATTATCAGATCAGGTCATTTCAATAGATAAGTTGAATTTGATTTTATGTATTTAAATTCAGTTAATTTTCTAAAATCTCCAGCAGATAATACTCAAGATAACCAAACAAGTGTTTTTATTTACAACATTCAAATCTGGGTCCGAATTTAAATTGTAAAAGCATGCACTGATGAGCAAATAAGATGTTGATGTAAGAATGCTATCAATATGATGCATCTTAAGCCTATAATTATCTACTATTCTATGATGGCATAAAGGCGAATACGTTCGCCCCCAGTGTCCCCGTCAATCCGTCCCAGGGTCAACATGGAGGAGGTAAATCATGGGTGGCTACTAGCCTTTAGAATAGTGACTAACACATAAGGGAGACATTTACCTCGGCTTTGTCGAGATTCGAATCCCAAACCTCATGATGGCAACACTGTTGGGTTTTTCGGGCCGCGAAAACCGCTTTTCGCGTCGCGGAAACCCCGAATCACCCAAAGCCGTAGATCCGTGCAAGGAAAATCGAACGAAATACAAATACGAGTTTCGAAATCTTTAGATCTACTCCTAGATCTATGTGTTGAGAACTTTACCCTTGTTGTGTGCCCTTTCGCGTTCCCGCTCTTCCAAGGAGTTGCCGGATCTCAAGACCGTCAAGTGTCGGTCCTCTAGAAGTATCCACACGGACACGTAGGTGGAGAAACCTCACACAAAAGGTGTGCTAGCACCTTGGTGAGATTCGGCCAAGCAAAGAGGAGAGAGAGAGGGAGAGCTTGAGAGAGAGGAGGAAGAAGATACCCACTTGAATGAAAAATGAATTTTACATGCAAAACCAAAGTGGCCGGCCACTTCCCTTGTGTAACTCCCCATTAAATGCAATTAATGTGAAGTTATTAAGAAAATGACTTTGTAACTTCCATGAGGTGACAACCATGATGATGTGGTGCATCATCATTGGTCCACATCAATGCCAACTCACCAATGAGGTGGCATAAAGTCAAGTCAAACTTGACTTTTAAACTTCCTCTCAAGTCAAGTTAAACTTGACCAAATCTCTTCCATGGTTGATCTAATCTAACCATTTGATTCAAGCCAACTTAATATAATGAATCTAATTCATTAAATTAAGTTGATTTAATGAGTCATAATCTAAATTAGACTCATTGAATACATGAATCAACTTGAGTCCAACTCAAGTTAGCCCAATTAGGATTACTCTTAATCCAATTTGATTCATCAAATAAATCTAATCCTCTTGGTTCATCATATGAACCTAATCTCCATCTAATTGTCCTTAGTGTGTGACCCTATAGGTTCTTGTAACGTTGGCAATGCCCTAAACACATTTAGGAGCATAAGTAATGAGTGGTATCTAGCAACACATCATTACTACCCAAGTTACAAGAATGTCGAGATCCGACATCACCTTGTGACTACCAATTGTGACTCCTCACAAAATAATGACAAGTATCCTTCTATCCTAGACATCTAGATTGATCAATATGAGGCATAGACCGTGTCATCCTCTAATCAATCTAAATCTTGAACCCCAAGTAGACTCACTCAATCAAATGAGCTCAACATCTCATGTTGACTCATTTGGGCATGGCCATGCACTTAGTGGTCTCACTCTATCAAGAATATTGATGTCGCTCCCGTCATATGGGAGGGATAGATCCCATCTACATCACTCACATCCCTCTGCATAATTTGTTACATACCAGGTAATCGCCTTTATAGTCCACCCAGTTACGGGTGACGTTTGACGAATCCAAAGTACATAACTCCTTATGTAGGGATCCATGGTGACTTCAGGTCTAAGGACTAATAGTCATACTAATAGCCACATGAGAAAGTATATGGCACTCATATAACGATCTATGATACTTTCTCATGGCGGGTCATTCAGTATACATTCTCCAATGTATACCCATGTGTCAGCTTGATATCTCTATATCCATGACTTGTGAGATCAAGTCATCGAGCTGACCTACATGCTAGTCTTATTGCATTAACATTGTCCCTGAATGTTAATACTCGACTAGGAATGCTTTAGAGTAGTGTTCCCTATATCATCTCACTATCGATTCAACTAATCGATTGATATAGGTATGAACCTTCTACTCAAGGACACTATTATACTTAGTCTATTTGGCACTAATACAAATAAGTATAATAACCAAACAAATGCCTTTATTAATATACAAGAATATGATACAATGAGTCCATACAATCATCAAATGATTGGCTCTAGGGCTCTAACTAACAAACACCTCATGCGCTAACCACTAGACCCATCCGAAGGGACACAATTATCTACTATTCTAGCACCTTATCATCTATGACTAAGTTTTATAATTCTTAATGTGAAATAAGTGAAAACATTGCAAGAGTAGATAGATAGCACACAAATTTTCAAACATCTGTTGAAGGATCTCTATCTAGCAAGATGAAATAGGCCTTGAAGCTAAGGTACTGGTCTATGGATATAAACAAAGCCTGAAAAAAATGATTCAAATTAGGTTAGGGAAACTTCAACTAAGTCTGGCATTGAGAACAAGTATGACATTGTATTTCACTTACTGCAGGCATAACTACAATAAACTGATTAATAGAATCCAATGATAGCTTCCTTAATATAGCATCTGGAGACTAAACAAACTGTGCCAAGATAAGAAATGAACAAATTTTCAATTGTTGTCCTAGTTATTGTTACTTATAAACACCTATAAACCACTTCAAGAGAGCAGCTAAAATTACCTGCAGCAATCTGGGCATAAAAATATTAACGAGACGCTCAGATAATCCAAGGACATCTACAAAGGTAAACAAATCCCAATTTTCTTATAGTGCATGAGCAAGAAAATTGGGATTTCACTATACAGGCAAACAAAGACAAACAAACATTTATATAGACAGTAATAATTATTAACAAGAGAAAACAAAGGTAAAAATAGAGCAAATAGAGGCAAAAAAATATATATATATATATTTTGACGTATGCCATCTATTTCCAATAAAACATTTCCACCGCTAAAAAAATCTTATACAATAATCAGAGATAAGGACACCTAGAAGAAATCAAAATAATAATATTGAAAAGGTTCTCAAGTTCATTTCTTAGCATCAAATCTATTCCTAAGCATGCAAAATAGAAAAGGGAATTTGAACCACATCAACATAATATGAACAAAAGGAGATAACAAAGAGTTTTGATGGTAACAAATCAAATTACAAACATCAATATAATGAGGAAAAAAAATACATACCTTGGCAAGAAGAAAAGGGGCCACAAAATTAAGAATTAATGATCGATCGAGAGAGATAGGTTATCAAGATTAAGGGATAGGATCGACCTATGAGATGGAAGGAACAGAGGTCGCGAGAAGAGGGGAGGAATAACCTGTACTCCGACGGACAGTGGCTGGTAGTAGAAATTGACCTACAAGATTGAAAGAACAAAAGTAGTCAAAGACTAGTGATGAAGTGACTAGGAGACCACGAGAGGCATGCAATAGTTTGTTGTCGGACAAATAAAGGATTAGGTTATGTTGGTGCAGGGAGCACTAGACAATCGAACCTAAGTTTTGATTATGACAAAGGGGTCAAAAGTTAAGATGTTTTATGATTTAACAAGTGTGATCGAGCTTGTAGGAAAGTCCTAAGTGCTCTTAGATAAAAGTCCTAGTAGATTCTAGGCAGGTGGAAAATCCTAGGAGGAGGTAACCCTAGGTCCTAGGGGGAGGTAACCCTAGATTATGGAAGGTCCTAGCTGCGGTTAGGCAACAAAGTCCTAGTTTGGGAGACTGGGCGAAGTCTTGGTGGATCGAGGACGTTGGGCGAAATCCTAGTGTCGAGAACACTAGATGAAAAGCTTGGGAGTCACTGACACCAGGTGGAAGACTGGATGGATCAGGGATCAGATGTTCAATATGAAGCCTTGACATCCTGGATGTTGAGCAAAATTCTAGACGATCTAAAGGACCGATCTGACAAAAGATAAATTCTCCTGAGAGAAGTAGGTGAGGACGTGTTTCCCATTGAGGGAACAATAGGCGTCGATTCGACCTAGGATTTTCAGAAAATCTGAAAGTCAGAACCAAACAGTCCGGAGACTGTCAAGAAGTTCTATTATTCATATTTTATTATACTAACTTTGTCTTATAGGGTATGTTTTATCTTTTGGACTAATATGGCTTGCAGGGAGTGAAAAGCATAAAATAAGCTTGGATGAACAGTGCTCAAGGCGCCTTCGAGGAGGTTGGAGGCGCCTCGAGCACCTTGGCTGAAGGCTCATGTGGAGAGGTGGGAGGTGCCTTCCATGTGCCTAAAGGTGCCTTGGAGTTGGGATGGAAGGCATCTTCCATGCCTTGAAGGTGCCTTTGGATGGATAAACAGCGCAGGTTGCGGAGCTTATCAACACCGAGGAGTTGGGAATAACTTTCACAGCTGGAGGCTGTTGGTTGCTACTCGGAAAGCCTAGAGGTTCCACTGTACAAAATTTTTGTACAAAGGTCTGAACCTTTTCCTAGCTACCATGTGTTCTTTTAAATTAAATTTTGGATCGCCTGCGGAACTTAACACGTTTGATCCAAAACTTAATCTATTTGTTCTTTTAGGTTTTGACTTGGATCTCCTGCGGAACTTAACACGTTCGACCCGAATCACCTTAAGTTATTAATTCCATTAAATATTAATTTCCATAATTGGTTCCCAGTACAGACGTGGTGAGGCACATGGTCTTCTTGGATATGGGAGCAACCACCACCGACTAGACAAAACCTTTTATAGAAATTTAATATTTAATTTCCTAAAATAACTTTAGGTTAACCGAAAAGAACAATCAAATCACAAGGAAAAATAAAACAAAAGAACACAACTTCGAAAAACATATTCGAAATACTAGAACGTAAGCCTCTTGTATTTGATATTATTTCCATAAATAACTAGCATGATGCGGAAAGTAAAATTACTAGTTATACCTTTTAGAAAAACCTCTTGATCTTCTACCGTATTCCTCTTCTAACCTCGGACGTTGTGTGGGCAACGATCTTCCGAGATGAGAAACCACCAATGAACCTTCTTCTCCTCCTAGCTAGGTTCGACCAACACAAAGAAAGCTTCACCAAGGATAAAAGAAAAACACCAACCAAGCTCCAAGGGATGCAAGCTTTCTCTCCTTCTTATTCTTCTTCTTCTCCAAGTAGTATCCGGCCACCACAAAAGCTCCAAAGGAAGAGAGAGAGGTTCGACCACCATAAAGAGGAAGAGGAAAAGAGAGGATGGCCGGCCACACCAAGGAATAAGAGAGGGAGAGAAATAATAGAAGTTGTACCTCATGAAGGCACCCCTACCCCTTCTTTTATATTCCTTGGCTTTGTCAAATAAAGAAATTTATTTATAATAAAATTTCCTTACCTTTATTTGACAATAATTAATTAAGAAAAAATAAATAAAATTTCCTAATTAATTGAATTGTGGCCGGCCACCTCATGGAGAACAAATAAGCCAATTTTTAATCAACAATTAAAACTTCCTTATTTGTCTTTGGAAATTTTAAAAAATAAAATTTCCCTTTAAAATCCCTTCATGGTTGATAAAAAGAAATTTCTATAATTTTAATCTTCAAACATGTGAATAATTTTTTTAAAGAGAAAAAATAAAATATCTTTCCAATCTACAAATAAGGAAAGAGATCTAATCTTTTTCTTTAATCTTTTGTAGATCCTTTTAAGAGAGATATTTTAATTTTAATTCTCTTTAATAAATTATATCTTCCACATAATAAAAATTAAAATTAAAAATCCTTTTTAATTTAATTATGACCGACCCTCTCTAGCTTGGGTTCAAGCTAGGGCCGGCCACCCTAAACCATGCTTAGGCCGGCCCTAGCTTAATTCCAAGCTAGCTTGGCCGACCCCCTTTAGATGGGTATAGAAGGTGGGTATAGGTGGGTATAGTACTCTATAAATAAGAGGCTACGATAGGGACCGAGATGAGGAATTGGTTTTGGTCTCCCGATAAAATTAAGCATCCCGTATTCGCCCCGAACACACAACTTAATTTTATCAATAATAATTCATTCCACTAGAGAACTATTATTGAACTACCGCACCAATCCCAAATTATATTTTTGGGCTCCTTCTTATTATGAGTGTGTTAGTCTCCCTGTGTTTAAGATATCGAATGTCCACTAATTAAGTGAGTTACTGACAACTCATTTAATTAATATCTTAGTCCAAGAGTAGTACCACTCAACCTTATCGTCATGTCGGACTAAGTCCACCTGCAGGGTTTAACATGACAATCCTTATGAGCTCCTCTTGGGGACATTATCAACCTAGTATCTCTAGGACACAGTTTCCTTCTATAATCAACAACACACACTATAAGTGATATCATTTCCCAACTTATCGGGTTTATTGATTCATCGAACTAAATCTCACCCATTGATAAATTAAAGAAATAAATATCAAATATATGTGCTTGTTATTATATTAGGATTAAGAGCACACACTTCCATAATAACTGAGGTATATGTTCCTTTATAAAGTCAGTATAAAAGAAACAACCTCAAATGATCCTACTCACTACACTCTAAGTGTACTAGTGTAATTATATAGTCAAGATAAACTAATTCCTAATTACACTACGACCTTCTAATGGTTTATTCCTTTCCATTTTGGTCGTGAGCTACTGTTTATAATTTATAAGGTACTGATAACATCATCTTCTATATGTGACACCATATACTATGTTATCTACAATATAAATTAATTGAACAACTACAAACAAATGTAGATAATTTGACCAAATGTGATTCTTTATTCATAATGAATGTTTACAAAGCTTAGGCTTTCAGTATACACTCCAACAATCTCCCACTTATACTAATGACTAAGCTGTCATATCTTCTACCATACATTTGATTCCCATTCCCTCCACATGCCGATTGAAAGCTTTCGTCGGAAGGGCCTTAGTGAAAGGATCTGCCAGGTTATCCGCTGATGTAATCTTGGCGATGACAACTTCTCCTCGCTTCACGATATCTCGTATCAGGTGGTACTTGCGCTCTATATGTTTACTTGCCTTATGAGCTCGTGGTTCCTTCGAGTTTGCAACTGCACCGCTATTATCACAATAAATTGTGATGATTTTGGGCAAACCAGGAATCACATCTAAGTCCATTAGAAAGTTCCTGAGCCATACTGCTTCTTTATCTGCCTCAGAGGCTGCTACATACTCTACTTTCATGGTTGAGTCCGAAACGCATTTCTACTTAACACTCCTCCATGAAATGACTCCACCTCCTAAAGTAAACACATAGACTGATGTAGACTTACTGTTGTCCCTATCTGATTGGAAATCTGAATCCGTGTAACCCACAGGGAGCAAATCGTCTACTTGGTAAATTAACATATAATCTCTAGTCCTTTTCAGGTACTTTAATATATGCTTTACCGCAGTCCAATGTCCTTGTCCAGGGTTACTCTGATATCTGCTGACCATGCCCACGGCAAAACAAATATCAGGTCTCGTACATAGCATTGCATACATAAGGCTTCCTACAGCCGAAGCATAAGGAACTACTTTCATGTCTTCTATCTCCTTTGATGTCTTTGGAGACATCTCTCTAGATAGAGCTATTCCATGCCTAAAAGGTAAGAAACCTTTCTTGGAATCCTGCATACTAAAACGAGCAAGAATTGTATCTATATATGAAGCTTGGGACAGACACAACATTCTTTTCTTGCGATCCCTTATCACTTTGATCCCAAGAATGTGTGCACACTCTCCTAAGTCCTTCATATCAAATTGTTTGGACAACCATACCCTTACGTCTGATAATACCTTGACATTGTTGCCAATTAACAAAATATCATCTACGTATAGTACAAGAAATACCACCACGTTTCCGTTACACTTCTTGTATACACAAGACTCATCTGGACACTGAATAAATCCATATGACTGGATTACTTCATTAAACCAGATGTTCCAAGACCTTGAAGCTTGCTTCAGTCCATAAATGGACCGATTGAGCTTGCACACTAGATGCTCTTTGCCTTTTTCAATGAACCCTTCTGGTTGCTTCATATGGATGTTCCCTTCAAGACTTCCATTAAGGAAAGCTGTCTTGACATCCATTTGCCAAATCTTATAATCCATATGAGCAGCAATGGATAAGAGTATCCGGATAGACTTAAGCATGACTACCGGTGAAAAGGTTTTCTCATAATTGATTCCCTCTTTCTGAGTATACCCTTTCGCAACAAGCCTAGCTTTGAAAGTTTCTACCTTCCCGTCTGTCCCTCTTTTCCTTTTGTAGATCCACTTGCATCCAACGACTTTTACACCATCAGGTGGTTCTACAAGCTCCCAGACCTTATTAGAGTATATAGACTCTATTTCAGAATTCATCGCCTTTTGCCAAGATGTTGCATCTATATCTTGGAGTGCTTCGTCATATGTTCGGGGATCAGGTTCATGTTTACCCGGGATCAAGTCCGAAGACTCTCCTAAAAACATGAATCTCTCAGGCTGCCTTACAACCCTCCCACTACGACGAGGCACTGTCTGTGGTTGTGTATCATGTGTAACACGTGTTGCAGTCTCTTGTGGTACTTCATCTTGTACTGTTGGTACTAAAGTAGACATGTCCTCTCGTAGTTCTTCTAAAACAACTTTACTACTGGGCTTGTGATCCATTATATAGTCTTCTTCTAAAAACTGGGCATTGGTGCTAACAATGACCTTCTGGTCTTTAGGACTATAAAATAAACCACCTTTCGTTCCTTTAGGATATCCTACAAACACGCGAACTTCTGTATGGGATTCTAACTTATCTGGTTTCAAGACATGTGCTGGACTACCCCAAATCCGAATATGTCTTAGACGGGTTTTCGCCATTCCACAATTCTATGGGAGTAGAAGAAACCGATTTAGAAGGTACTAAGTTCGTAACGACTGCTGCTTCCAGAGCATATCCCCAAAACGAATTTGGTAATTCAATAACTCATCATCCATCTAACCATCTCCATAAGAGTCCTATTCATTCGCTCACACCATTCTGCTAGTGTACCAGTGCATAGCTGGGATTGAATCCCTCGATAAGTATTTCCTAAACTCTCCTAAGAGGTATTCACCACCACGATCGATCGTAGTGTCTTGATACTTTACCTAGTCATTTTTCCACATCACCTTGTACTCTTTGAACTTATCAAAGCACTCGGACGGCGCATTAGGTAAATATATCCGTATCTTTAATAATCATCTATAAAAGAGACAAAATATTCAAAACCTCCTCTTGCCTGGACAGACATAGGACCACACAAATTAGAATGAACCAATTCTAACACTTCTTTGGCTCTATACCCCTTGGCCTTGAACGACCTCTTGGTCATTTTACCTTCCAAGCAAGATTCACAAGTTGAAAAATTTTCCAACTCTAACGAACTCAAAAGTCCATCAGCTATAAGCCTCTGAATCCTACTTAAGTTAATATGACCAAGCCTTAGATGCCAAAGATATGCTTGGTTCATTTCCGAAGGTTCTTTTCTTTTATTAGAATTAGAAGATGAGTTATAAATTTCCATGTTTTGCCTTGTGGAAAAAATTGGATTTAAAGTATACAAATTGCCAACTAATGCACTAGAACAGATAATCACTTTATTTCTTTTAATAACTACATCGTTATTGAAAGAAACTGAATATCCATCTAAAAACAGTTTAGAAACTGAAATTAAATTCTTTCTAAAACTGGGTACATAAAGATAATTTCTTAAAACCAAATTTCTATTTCTACTAAAAGATAAGTAGACATCTCCCACTGCAACAGCCGCCACCTTAGTAGCATTGCCCATGTAGACGGTAATTTCTCCTTCAGTTAGTCGTCGGGTTTCCTGGAACCTCTGCAGGGAATTGCAGACATGATCAGTGACTCCCGTATCTACACACCAGGTGCTGGTAGATAACACCGCTAAACATGTTTCAACAACTAGAGTATGAGATATACCTTTGTTGTTCTGATTCCTACGAGGACAGTCCTGACTGCTTGCAGATGAAGCATTTGCCCTTCGGCTTCTTCACTCCAGCTTTAAATCCTGTACTATGAGATTTATTCACTTTCTTTGCTGAGCCAGCTTGTTTCTTCTTCTTCTTTCCTCTCGGTTTAGAAGTAGAACCATTCTCAGCATAGTGAATTTGAGAATTGTGACGAAATAATTCTTCTGCTGCTTGAAGTTCTGTCAGTAGTTCCGCTAATGAATAAATCCTCTTATTCATATTATAGTTCAGGCGGAACTGCTCAAAACTTCTAGGTAGCGTTTGGAGGATCATATCGATCTAGGATTCCCCATCAATTTCTCCTCCAAGGATCTGTATCTCGTTCAGATAAGCCATCATCTTTAGGATATGATCCCTTACAGGAGTACCCTCTTGCATGGTGGCTGTCATTATCTTTCTCATGACTTCTTGCCTAGAAGCCCTATCCTGATGACCAAAGAGTTCCTTGAGATTGTTCATTGTTAGAGTGTATACTAAAAGCCTAGCTTTCGGTATAAACATTTATCTAGAAATAAGAATCACATTGGTCAAATGTCTACATTTATGATAAATGTAGTTGTTCAATTAATTTATATTGTAGATAACATGGTGTATGATGTCACACACAGAGGATCATGTTATCAGTACCTTATAAATTATAAACAGTAACTCACGACCATAATGGAAAGGAACAAACCATTGGAAGGTCGTAGTGTAATTAGGTATTAGTTTATCTTAACTATATAATTACACTAGTACACTTAGAGTGTATTGAGTAGGACCATTAGAGGTCGTTTCTTTTATACTGACTTTATAAAGAAACAAAGACCTCAGTTATTATGGAAGTGTGTGCTCTTAATCCTAATATAATAACAAGCACATATATTTGATATTTATTTCTTTAATTTATCAATGGGTGAGATTTAGTTCGATGAATCAATAAGCCCGATAAGTTGGGAAATGATATCACTTATAGTGTGTATTGTTGATTATAGAAGGAAACCGTGTCCTAGTGATCTAGGTTGAGAATGTCCTCAAGAGGAGCTCATAAGGATTGTCATGTTAAACCCTGCAGGTGGACTTAGTCCGACATGACGATAAGGTTGAGTGGTACTACTCTTGGACTAAGATATTAATTAAATGAGTTGTCAGTAACTCGCTTAATTAGTGGGCATTTGACATCTTAAACACAGGGAGACTAACACACTCATAATAAGAAGGAGCCCAAAATGTAATTTGGGATTGGTGCGGTAGTTCAATAATAGTTCTTTAGTGGAATGAATTATTATTGATGGAATTAAGTTGTGTGTTCGGGGCGAACACGGGAAGCTTAATTTCATGGGGAGACCAAAACCAATTTCTCCTCTCGGTCCCTATCGTAGCCTCTTGTATATAGAGATTTATACCCACCACATACTCACCTTCTTACCCAACCAATAGGGGCCGGCCAAGCTAAGCTTAGGGCCGGCCAAGCCTAAAGGTTGGCCTTAAGGTGGCCGGCCAATAGCTTGAGCCCAAGTTTAGGTGGCCGGCCACATCATATTAAAAAGGATTTTTTATTAAAATTATTTCTTATGTGAATATCATAGTTTTAAAAGAGAGTTTAAAAATTAAATCTTTCCTTTTAAAGCTTTCTACAAAAGATTAAGAAAAGATTTGAAATCTTTCCTTATTTGTAGATTGAAAGGAGATTTTATTTTTAAGAAAAACTTTCCTTTTTGACCATGATAATAATTTAAAAGAGAAGTTTAAAAATTAAATATTCTCTTTTATTAGTTTCTACAAAAGATTAAGAAAAGATTTGATATCTTTCCTTATTTATAGATTGAAAAGAGATTTTAATTTTTAGAGATAACTTTCCTTTTGGAAATTATCCACATGTTTAGAAGAAGAATTTTAATTTATAAAATTTTCTTTAACCAATCATGAAGGGATAAAAATTATTGGAGAAATTTTTATAAATTTCTAGAAACAAATTAGGAAGTTTTAATTCTTGTGTGAATTAAATTTTCCTTGTTTTGGGAATTTAGAGTGGTGACCATTATTATTAAAAAGAAGAAAATTGTTTTTAATTAAAATAAATTTTATTTTTATGACAAAAGAATTAAGGAATTTTTATTAAAATTTCCTTATTTGTCAAGACCAAGGATTATAAAAGAGGGGGTAGAGGTGCCTTCACGGGTGATCAACTCGATTATTCTTCTCCTCTCTTTTCCTCCTTGGTGGCCGGCCCTAGCTTCTTCCTCTTCTCTTCTTATGGCCGGCGGCAACCTCTCTTGGAGCTCTTGATGGTGGCCGGTTCTAGCTAGGAGAAGAAGGAGAGAAAGGTGGTTTTGTTTCTTGCATCCCTTGGAGCTTGGTGGTGGTGGTCGAACCTCATCCTCTCTTGGAGTTTTGTGGTGGCCGAACCTTGCAAAGAAGAAGAAGGTGCTTGGTGGTTCTCAACTCGGAAGATCGTTGCCCACACAACGTCCAAGGTTAAAAGAGGAATATGGTAGAAGATCAAGAGGTTTCTTTTAGAAGGTATAACTAGTAATTTTTCCTTTCCGCATCATGCTAGTTATTTATGGAAATAATACCAAATACAAGAGGCTTACGATTCTAGTATTTCAAATATATTTTTCGAAGTTGTGTTTTTTTATTTTTCTTTTCCTTGTGATTTGATTGTTCTTTTTGGTTGACCTAAAGTTATTTTAGGAAATTAAATATTAGCTTTCCATAAAAGGTTTTGTCTAGTCGGTGGTGGTTGTTCCCATATCCAAGAAGGCCATGTGCCTCGCCACGTCAGTACTGGGAACCAATTATGGAAATTAATATTTAATGGAATTAATAACTTAGGTGATTTGGATCAAACGTGTTAAGTTCCGTAGGAGATCCAAGTCTAAACCTTAAAGAACAAATAGATTAAGTTTTGGATCAAACGTGTTAAGTTCCGCAGGCGATCCAAAATTTAATTTAAAAGAACACATGGTAGCTAGGAAAAGGTTCAGACCTTTGTACAAAATTTTTGTACAGTGGAACCTCTAGGTTTTCCGAGTAGCAACCAACAATTGGTATCAGAGCTAGGGTTTTGCCTCTGTGTATTTGGTATTAGGTTAATTATGCACATGTCATACATAATTTAGGCAGGTTAATAGTAGGATGTGCTAACTTTGTGGATGCAGGATCCAACTATTATGACTTTTAATTATTATACGTGTGATTGGACCCTTGGACATGTCAAGGGCATTTATATGTGTGTGAATGATTGTATTAAAATACAGCAGGAGCTGTATTTAGTTTTATTAGGATTTTATTTTTGATCTAGATACATGTACATTCCTTTTATGGAATATAGGATCAAAAATGTAAAATTATATTTATGTCGCGGATCGAATCTTGCAAAGCGTGGAACCTTTTATGGACCAGAGGCGCAGCGGAACTAGGAGCAAGATGGATGTGACAGCTAGACCCGGTGGCAGTGGCCAAATATGGCAGCAGCTTGGGATGACAACACACGGAGGACAACTAGAGATAAAAGCCATAATAGTTGAAAATTAGATTTTCTATTTATTGCTTTTATATTGTGCTGTGTGTGCATGTTAGTTTACAAGTTTAGTAGGCTAGCATAGTTAAAATTCCTCATTAATAAATAACTAAGTGGGAGAGGGATTTTTAAGTAAATCTCATGGTCTCCATTACTGGTTTGTAAGTGATGCAAACAAGCTTGCGCGTTGGCTCTGAGTGCCTTCCTCCATAACGGATGAGCTAGTTTGCAGATCACTAGAACAGACTTCCAATTTTGGATGACTATAGGAAGTTAATTAAGAGCGTGTGATCTTCCCCAACGGAAGGAGAATAATCTTATTAATGGACTTAGTGTCAAGTAATGGTATACACTTAGACACATCTAATAGTATCCTCCCCATCGGAGTCACTGCTATTATTTGTGTGACCAAATGAAACCAACTATTAATTTGTCATAAAACTAGGTTGACAAGATAATAAAATTAAAGGGTTAAAACCCCTCTTACAAATGATTGATTTTGTATACGTCCACACTAACGTGACATACAAAATTAACGGTGTTTGAGATAATTTTATTTGTCATAAAGTTACGCTGACAAGATAGTTAATGGGTGAAAACCCTCCTCTTACAAATGTTGATTTTGTATACGTCCACACTAACGTGGCATGCAAAATTCACGGTGTTTTGAGGTGTTGGTAAATTTAAATAGTATTGTTAGAGGAATCAATATTATTTTAAATTTAGAGTCTTGACCAAATATTTGATTAAAGATAGACCAACTATTAATTTTATTCGTCATAAAGTAAGGTTGACGAGATAATAAAATTAAATGATAAAATTCCTCTTTGAATTTGTATACGTCCACACTAACGTGACATACAAAATTCATGGGGATTTTTAAGGAGTTGGTCTTAACCAAATATTTTTGTGATTCTTAGGATGATGGTCAATCCCTAGCTGATATACTTTAGGATAGACTTAGTGGTCCCAATTATAATTGATTGGAAATAGGATTTGGACATTAAGGTAGACTGTCCTCTTAGAACTAAGAACAATATAGGTGTATTTTATTCATTAGTTGATACATGTTTAGTGGAGTTATCTACCGGTACCTGGTGTGTAGATATGGGAGCCACTGATCATGTCTGCAATTCATTGCAGGGTTCCAGAAAACCCGACAACTAAATGAAAATAAAAAACACCGTCCACATGGGCACTACTGCAAAAGTAGCAGCTGTTGCAGTGGGAGAGGTTTATTCTCTAATAGGAATAAAATTTAGATTATTAGGAATTGTCTTTACATACTAAGTTTAGAAAGAACCTGATTTCAGTTTCTAAACTATTATAGAATAGATATTGTGTCTATTTTGATAACAAAGTTGTTATCAAGAAAAATAGGCAAGTTATCTATTCTGGTATGTTGGTTGACAATTTATAATCCAATAACTCCCACGATGCAACAAATGGAAATTAATAACACATCTTCTAATTTAAGAGGAAGCAACCTTCGGAAATGAACCAATATATCTTTGGCATCTAAGGCTAGGTTATATTAACTTGAGTAGGATTCATTGGTAGCTGATGAACTTTTGGGTTCATTAGTAGTGGAAATCTTTCCAACCTGCGAGTCTTACTTGGAAGGAAAAATAACCAAGAAGCTTTTAAGTCTAAGGGGATGGAGCCAAAGATATGTTGGAATTGGTTCATTCTGATTTATGTGATCCTATGACTATCCAGGCAATAGGTAGTATCGAATATTTCATCTATTTTATAGATAACTATTCAAGATACAAATAAATTTACTTAATGTACCGCAAGACTAAGTACTTTGATTAGTTCAAAGAGTACAAGGCTGATGCGAAGAAATGTTAAAGTAAATGTCACTATGGTAAGATCGTAGTGGCAAGTACCTCTTGGGAGAATTTAGGAGTCACTTATCAAAAGTAGGGATTCAATCCCAACTAACTGCACTTGGTACACCCCAACAGAATGGTGTAGTAGAAAGAAGGTAAAAGACTCTTATGAAATAATTAGATAGATGATGAGTTATTCAGAAAATTACCAAATTTGTTTTAAGGATAAACTCTGAAAACGAAAGTGAACATAGTACCTTCCAAGTTAGAACTCTCTACTCATATAGAATTGCTGAATAGGTGAAAACCTATTTTAAAGCATATTCGGATTCGGGTAATCCAGCACATATGTTAAAGAGAGACAATGATAAGTTGGATAGGAGTTCACTTGTTTGTAAGTTATCCTAGATAAACAAAAGTAGGTTTATAGTCTTAAAAATCACAAGGTCATTGTTAGCATCAATGACTGATTTTTTAGAAAAGGACTATATAATGAACCACGTGCTAATAAGTAAATTTGTTCTTAAGGAAATAATAAAGGATATGTCTAACCTAGTACCAACTGTACAAGATGAGATACCACAAGAAAACTGCAACACGTATCACAAATTGATACACAATTACAGAAAGTGTCTTGTTGTAGTGGGAGGATTGTTATGTAACCTAAATAGGTTCATGTTTTGGGAGAGTTTTTGGACTCGATCCCTGGAGGACATGAACCTGATCTCCGGTCATATGATGAAGCACTCCAAGATAAAGATGCAGCATCTTGGCAAAGAGTAATGAATAAAAGAATTAGAATATATGTATTCTAATAAAATCGGGAAGCTTGTAGAATCACCAAATGGTGTAAAAGCCGTTGGGTGTAAAAAGGTCTATAATAGGAAAAGAGGGATAGATGAAGGTAGTAACTTTCAAAGCAAGGCTTGATGAAAAGGAAACTTTTCACTGGTAGTCATGCTTAAGTCTATCCGATTCTTTTATCTATTTGGCAAGAGGATGTCAAGACGATTCCTTAATGGAAGTCTTGAAGAAAGCATCTATATAAAGCAACTGAAGGGTTCATTGCAAAGGGCTAAGAGCATCTTGTGTGTAAGCTCAATCTATGGACCGAGGCAAAGCTTCAAGGTCTTGAAACATCCGGTTTATCAAAGTAATCCGGATCTATGGATTTAGTAACCTGATAAGTCTTGTGTATACAAAAGGTGTGATGGAAGCGTGGTGGTATTTCTTGTACTATACGTAGATAACATTTTGGTAGTTGGAAACAATATCAAAATGTTGTAAGTAAGGGTATGGTTGTCCAAACAATTCGATATAAAGGACTTGGGAGAATGTATATATTCTTGAGATCAAAGTAATAAGGGATCGCAAGAAAAAATATATTTTACTTATCCCAAGCTTGATACATCGGAAAAATCCTTGCTCATTTTAAGCATGCAAAACTCCTAGAAAGGTTTCTTACCTTTTAAGCATGGAGTGTCTTTATCTAAAGAGATGCCTCCGATGACATCAAAGGAGATTGAGGACATGTAGGCAGTTCTTTATGCTTCGGCAGTTAGACAACCTAATGTATGCTATGCACGAGATCAGAAATCTGTTTTGCCAAGGGCATAGTTAGATATCAAAGTAACCCTAGACAAGGACATTGGACTGCAGTAAAGCATATATTAAAGTACCTTAGAGGAACTAGAGATTATATGCTAGCTTATAAGGCAGTTAATTTGGTCCCTGTGGGTTGCATGGATTTTGACTTCCAATCGGATAGGGACAATAATAAGTCAACCTCGGGGTTTTGTGTTTACTTTAGGAGGTAAAGTCATAACTATGGAAGAGTGATAAGCATAGGTGTTTTTTTGGACTCCACCATAGAAGCTTAGTATATGGCAAGCCTCTGAGGAAACCATAAAAGCTGAATGACTTAATTACCTCAAGATAGACTTAGATATGATTTCTAGTTTGTCCAAAGATTATTACAATTTATTGTAATAATAATGGTGCAGTAACAAACTAGAAGAAACCATGAGTCTATAAGGCAAGTAAACACAATAGAGCGCAAGTACTACCCAATACGAGAAATCGTATAAACGAGGAGAAGTTGTTGCCGCCTAGAATGCATCAAATGATGACCTATAGATCTTTTCACTAAGGTCCTTAAGGCGAGAGCTTTTGTTGGACATGTTGAAGGGTTGGGAATCAGATGTATGGCAGCATATAGCCTTGAAATTAAGTTAATGTTAGAGTGTATACTAAAAGTCTAGCTTTTGGTATAAACATTTATCTAGAAATAAGAATCACATTGGTCAAATGTCTACATTTATGATAAATGTAGTTGTTCAATTAATTTATATTGTAGATAACATGGTGTGTGGTGTCACACACAGAGGATCATGTTATCAGTACCTTATAAATTATAAACAGTAACTCACGACCATAATGGAAAGGAACAAACCATTGGAAGGTCGTAGTGTAATTAGGTATTAGTTTATCTTAACTATATAATTACAATAGTACACTTAGAGTGTATTAAGTAGGACCATTAGAGGTCATTTCTTTTATACTGATTTTATAAAGAAACAAAGACCTCAGTTATTATGGAAGTGTGTGCTCTTAATCCTAATATAATAACAAGCACATATATTTGATATTTATTTCTTTAATTTATCAATGGGTGAGATTTAGTTCGATGAATCAATAAGCCCGATAAGTTGGGAAATGATATCACTTATAGTGTGTATTGTTGATTATAGAAGGAAACTGTGTCCTAGTGATCTAGGTTGAGAATGTCTTCAAGAGGAGCTCATAAGGATTGTCATGTTAAACCCTCAGTGGACTTAGTCCGACATGACGATAAGGTTGAGTGGTACTACTCTTGGACTAAGATATTAATTAAATGAGTTGTCAGTAACTCGCTTAATTAGTGGACATTTGACATCTTAAACACAGGGAGACTAACACACTCATAATAAGAAGGAGCCCAAAATGTAATTTGGGATTGGTGCGATAGTTCAATAATAGTTCTTTAGTGGAATGAATTATTATTGATGGAATTAAGTTGTGTGTTCGGGGCGAACACGGGAAGCTTAATTTCATCGGGAGACCAAAACCAATTCCTCCTCTCGGTCCCTATCGTAGCCTCTTGTATATAGAGATTTATACCCACCACATACCCACCTTCTTACCCAACCAATAGGGCCCAAGCTAAGCTTGAAGCTCAAGCTTAGGGCGGCCAAGCCTAAAGGTTGGCCTTAAGGTGGCCGGCCAATAGCTTGGAGCCCAAGTTTAGGTGGCCGGCCACATCATATTAAAAAGATTTTTTATTAAATCTTTCCTTTTAAAGCTTTCTATAAAAGATTAAGAAAAGATTTGAAATCTTTCCTTATTTGTAGATTGAAAGGAGATTTTATTTTAAGAAAAACTTTCCTTTTTGACCATGATAATAATTTAAAGAGAAGTTTAAAATTAAATATTCTCTTTTATTAGTTTCTACAAAAGATTAAGAAAAGATTTGATATCTTTCCTTATTTGTAGATTGAAAAGAGATTTTAATTTTGAGATAACTTTTCTTTTGGAAATTATCCACATGTTTAGAAGAAGAATTTTAATTTATAAAATTTCCTTTTTATTAACCAATCATGAAGGGATAAAAATTATTGGAGAAATTTTTATAAATTTCTAGAAACAAATTAGGAAGTTTTAATTCTTGTGTGAATTAAATTTTCCTTGTTTTGGGGAATTAGAAGTGGCCGACCATTATTATTAAAAGAAGAAAATTATTTTTTAATTAAAATAATTTTTCTTTTTTATGACAAAAGAATTAAGGAATTTTTTATTAAAATTTCCTTATTTGTCAAGACCAAGGATTATAAAAGAGGGGGTAGAGGTGCCTTCACGGGTGATCAACTCTATTATTCTTCTCCTCTCTTTTCCTCCTTGGTGGTCGGCCCTAGCTTCTTCCTCTTCTCTTCTTCTTATGGCCGGCGGCAACCTCTCTTGGAGCTCTTGATGGTGGCCGGTTCTAGCTAGGAGAAGAAGGAGAGAAAGGTGGTTTTGTTTCTTGCATCCCTTGGAGCTTGGTGGTGGTGGTCGGACCTCTACTTCTCTTGGAGAATTGTGGTGGCCGAAACTTGCAAGGAAGAAGAAGGTGCTTGGTGGTTCTCATCTCGGAAGATCGTTGCCCACACAACGTCCGAGGTTAGAAGAGGAATACGGTAGAAGATCAAGAGGTTTTTTTAGAAGGTATAACTAGTAATTTTTCCTTTCCGCATCATGCTAGTTATTTATGGAAATAATACCAAATACAAGAGGCTTACGATTCTAGTATTTCGAATATGTTTTTCGAAGTTGTGTTCTTTTATTTTCTTTTCCTTGTGATTTGATTGTTCTTTTTGGTTGACCTAAAGTTATTTTAGGAAATTAAATATTAGCTTTCCATAAAAGGTTTTGTCTAGTCGGTGGTGGTTGTTCCCATATCCAAGAAGGTCATGTGCCTCGCCACGTCAGTACTGGGAACCAATTATGGAAATTAATATTTAATGGAATTAATAACTTAGGTGATTTGGATCAAACGTGTTAAGTTCCGCAGGAGATCCAAGTCTAAACCTTAAAGAACAAATAGATTAAGTTTTGGATCAAACGTGTTAAGTTCCGTAGGCGATCCAAAATTTAATTTAAAAGAACACATGGTAGCTAGGAAAAGGTTCAGACCTTTGTACAAAATTTTTGTACAGTGGAACCTCTAGGTTTTCCGAGTAGCAACCAACATTCATAATATCATAGGCTGTTGGTAAATCTTGATACTGATGTTGCAATACATTTGACATTAAAGCCAAAATGTAACACCACGCCATCTCATCCGCTTTTACCCATTTCCTATGATATTCAATCTCCTCTTGGGTAGATTCACCAGTAAGTGCTTCAAGACAAGGCTCAGTCAATACAAATTTATAGTTTTCAGCAGTAAGGACAATGTCCAGGTTCCTTTTCCAATCTATGTAATTAGGTCCAGTAAGTCTATTCTGTTGAAGTATGATGGACAGTGGGTTGAAAGTCATTCTAAGAATCACAAATAACTTTTGGTCAGAACTCTAAATTTAGAATAATATTGATTCCTCAAACAATACTATTTTAAATTAACCAACACCTCAAAACACCGTGAATTTTGTATGACACGTTAGTGTGGACGTATACAAATTCAACATTTGTAAAAGGAGGGTTTTAACCCATTAATTTTATTATCTTATCAACCTAACTTTTTGACAAATAAAATTAATAGTTGGTATCATTTAGTCACACAAATAATAGCAATGACTCCGATGGGGAGGATACTATTAGATGTGTCTAAGTGTATACCACTACTTGACACTAAGTCCATTAATAAGATTATGCCCCTTCCGTTGGGGAAGATCACACGCTCTTAATTAACTTCCTATAGTCATCCAAAAATGGAAGTCTGTTCTAGTGATCCGCAAACAAGCTCATCCGTTATGGAGGAAGGCACTCAGAGCCAACGCGCAAGCTTGTTTGCATCACTTACAAACCAGTAATGGAGACCATGGAATTTACTTAAAAATCCCTCTCCTACTTAGTTATTTATAAATGAGAAATTTTAACTATGCTAGCCTACTAAACTTGTAAACTAACATGCACACACAGCACAATATAAAAGCAATAAATAGAAAATCTAATTTTCAACTATTATGGCTTTTGTCTCTAGTTGTCCTCCGTGTGTTGTCTGTTAGAGTGTATACTAAAAGCCTAGCTTTTGGTATAAATATTTATTATGAATAAAGAATCACATTTGGTCAAATTGTCTACATTTGTTTGTAGTTGTTCATTTAATTTATATTGTAGATAACATAGTATGTGGTGTCACATGCAGAAGATGATGTTATCGGTACCTTATAAATTATAAACAGTAGCTCACGACCAAAATGGAAAGGAACAAACCATTAGAAGGTCGTAGTGTAATTAGGTATTAGTTTATCTTGACTATATAATTACACTAGTACACTCAGAGTGTATTGAGTAGGACCATTTGAGGTCGTTTCTTTTATACTGACTTTATAAAGGAACAAAGACCTCGGTTATTATGGAAGTGTGTGCTCTTAATCCTAATATAATAACAAGCACATATATTTGATATTTATTTCTTTAATTTATCAATGGGTGAGATTTAGTTCGATGAATCAACAAGTCCGATAAGTTGGGAAATGGTATCACTTATAGTGTGTGTTGTTGATTATAGAAGGAAACTGTGTCCTAGAGATACTAGGTTGATAATGTCCTCAAGAGGAGCTCATAAGGATTGTCATGTTAAACCTTGCAGGTGGACTTAGTCCGACATGATAATAAGGTTGAGTGGTACTACTCTTGGATTTAGATATTAATTAAATGAGTTGTCAGTAACTCACTTAATTAGTGGACATTCGATATCTTAAACACAGGGAGACTAACACACTCATAATAAGAAGGAGCCCAAAAATATAATTTGGGATTGGTGCGGTAGTTCAATAATAATTCTCTAGTGGAATGAATTATTATTGATAAAATTAAGTTATGTGTTCGGGGCGAACACGGGATGCTTAATTTTATCGGGAGACCAAAACCAATTCCTCCTCTCGGTCCCTATCATAGCCTCTTAATTATAGAGTACTATACCCACCTTCTTACCCATCTTATAGGGGCTGGCCAAGCTAGCTTGGAGACCAAGCTAGGGCCGGCCATGGGTATGTTCATGGGTGAATTCATGTGGTCGTCCCTATTAAAATAAAAAGGAATTTTAATTTTAAAATTTTTCTTATGTGGATAATATAATTTAAAAGAGAGTTTAAAAATTTAAATCCTTCCTTTTATAAGATTCTACAAAAGATTAAGAGAAGAGTTAAAATCTCTTTCCTTATTTGTAGATTAAAAGGTTGATTTTAATTTTGGTAAAAACTTTCCTTTTAATTATATTCATGATTTAAAAGAAAGTTTAAAAATTAAAAATTCTCTTTTATTAGTTTCTACAAAAGATTAAGAAAAGATTTAATATCTTTCCTTATTTGTAGATTGAAAGGAGATTTTAATTTTTAGAGATAACTTTCCTTTTTGGAAATTATCCACATGTTTAAAAGAAAGATTTTAATTTATAAAATTTCTTTTTATTAACCAATTATGAAGGGATTAAAATTATTGGAGAAATATTTATAAATTTCTAGAAACAAATTAGGAAGTTTTAATTTTTGTTTTAATTAAAACTCTCCTTGTTTTGGGGAGAAGAGTGGACGGCCATTATAATTTGAAAAGAGAAAATTATTTTAATTAAATAAATTTTCCTTTTCAATGGCAAAAGAATTAAGGAAGTTTTTATTAAATTTTCCTTATTTGCCAAGACCAAGGATTATAAAAGAGGGGGTAGAGGAGGCTTCAAGGCTAACGACTCTATTCTATTTTTCCTCTCTTTTCTCCTTGGGTGTGGCTGGCCCTTTCTTTCCTCTCCTCTCCTTTGTGTGGCCGAAACCTTCTCATGGTGGAGATAGCTTTGGTGGCCGGATCTAAGAAGGAGAAGAAGGAGAAGCCTCTTTTCTAGCATCCCTTGGAGCATGGTGGTGGTGGCCGAACCTCTTCATCCTAGGAGAAGTTTTGATGGCCGAAACTTGTAAGGAAGAAGAAGGTGCTTGGTGGTTCTCATCTCGGAAGATCGTTGCCCACACAACGTCCGAGGTTAGAAGAGGAATACGGTAGAAGATCAAGAGGTCTTTCTAAAAGGTATAACTAGTAATTTTTGTTTCCGCATCATACTAGTTATTTTTGGAAATAATACTAAATACAAGAGGCATACGATTCTAGAGTTTCGAATTTGTTTTCGATATAGTGTTCTTTTGTTTTTCTTTCCCTTGTGATTTGATTGTTCTTTTCGGTTAACCTAAAGTTATTTTAGGAAATTAAATATTATTTTTCCATAAAAGGTTTTGTCTAGTCGGTGGTGGTTGCTCCCATATCCAAGAAGGCCATGTGCCTCGCCACGTCAGTACTGGGAACCAATTATGGAAATTAATATTTAATGAAATTAATAACTTAAGGTGATTTGGGTCGAACGTGTTAAGTTCCGCAGGAGACCTAAGTCAAAACCTAAAAGAACGAATAGATTAAGTTTTGGATCAAACGTGTTAAGTTCCGCAGGCGATCCAAAATTTAATTTAAAAGAACACATGGTAGCTAGGAAAAGGTTCAGACCTTTGTACAAAATTTTTGTACAGTGGAACCTCTAGGTTTTCCGAGTAGCAACCAACATTGTCATCCCAAGCTGCTGCCATATTTGGCCATCGCCACCGGGTCTAGCTGTCGCCTCCATCTTGCTCCTAGTTCCGCTGCGCCTCTGGTCCTTAGAAGGTTCCATGCTTTGCAAGATTCGATCCGCGACATAAATAGAATTTTACATTTTTGATCCTATATTCCATAAAAGGAATGTACATGTATCTAGATCAAAAATAAAATCCTAATAAAACTAAATACAGCTCCTGCTGTATTTTAATACAATCATGCACACACATATAAATGCCCTTGACATGTCCAAGGGTCCAATCACACACATAATAATTAAAAGTCATAATAGTTGGATCCTGCATCCACAAAGTTAGCACATCCTACTATTAACCTGCGTAAATTATGTATGACATGTGCATAATTAACCTAATACCAAATACACAGAGGCAAAACCCTAGCTCTGATACCAATTGTTGGTTGCTACTCGAAAAGCCTAGAGGTTCCACTGTACAAAAATTTTGTACAAAGGTCTGAACCTTTTCCTAGCTACCATGTGTTCTTTTAAATTAAATTTTGGATCGCCTGCGGAACTTAACACGTTTGATCCAAAACTTAATCTATTTGTTCTTTTAGGTTTTGACTTGGATCTCCTGCGGAACTTAACACGTTCGACCCAAATCACCTTAAGTTATTAATTCCATTAAATATTAATTTCCATAATTGGTTCCCAGTACTGACGTGGCGAGGCACATGGCCTTCTTGGATATGGGAGCAACCACCACCGACTAGACAAAACCTTTTATAGAAATTTAATATTTAATTTCCTAAAATAACTTTAGGTTAACCGAAAAGAACAATCAAATCACAAGGAAAAATAAAACAAAAGAACACAACTTCGAAAAACATATTCGAAATACTAGAACGTAAGCCTCTTGTATTTGGTATTATTTCCATAAATAACTAGCATGATGCGGAAAGTAAAATTACTAGTTATACCTTTTAGAAAAACCTTTTGATCTTCTACCGTATTCCTCTTCTAACCTCAGACGTTGTGTGGGCAACGATCTTCCGAGATGAGAAACCACCAATGAACCTTCTTCTCCTCCTAGCTAGGTTCGGCCAACACAAAGAAAGCTTCACCAAGGATAAAAGAAAAACACCAACCAAGCTCCAAGGGATGCAAGCTTTCTCTCCTTCTTCTTCTTCTTCTCCAAGTAGTATCCGGCCACCACAAAAGCTCCAAAGGAAGAGAGAGAGGTTCAGCCACCACAAAGAGGAAGAGGAAAAGAGAGGATGGTCGGCCACACCAAGGAATAAGAGAGGGAGAGAAATAATAGAAGTTGTACCTCATGAAGGCACCCCTACCCCTTCTTTTATATTCCTTGGCTTTGTCAAATAAGGAAATTTATTTATAATAAAATTTCCTTAACTTTATTTGACAATAATTAATTAAGAAAAAATAAATAAAATTTCCTAATTAATTGAATTGTGGCCGGCCACCTCATGGAGAACAAATAAGCCAATTTTTAATCAACAATTAAAACTTCCTTATTTGTCTTTGGAAATTTTAAAAAATAAAATTTCCCTTTAAAATTCCTTCATGGTTGATAAAAAGAAATTTCTATAATTTTAATTTTCAAACATGTGAATAATTTTTTTAAAGAGAAAAAATAAAATATCTTTCCAATCTACAAATAAGGAAAGAGATCTAATCTCTTTCTTTAATCTTTTGTAGATCCTTTTAAGAGAGATATTTTAATTTTAATTCTCTTTAATAAATTATATCTTCTACATAATAAAAATTAAAATTAAAAATCTTTTTTAATTTAATTATGGTCGGCCCTCTCTAGCTTGGGTTCAAGCTAGGGCCGACCACCCTAAACCATGCTTAGGCCGGCCCTAGCTTGATTCCAAGCTAGCTTGGTCGCCCCCCTTTAGATGGGTATAGAAGGTGGGTATAGGTGGGTATAGTATTCTATAAATAAGAGGCTACGATAAGGACCGAGAGGAGGAATTGGTTTTGGTCTCCCAATAAAATTAAGCATCCCGTGTTCGCCCCGAACACACAACTTAATTTTATCAATAATAATTCATTCCACTAAAGAACTATTATTGAACTATCGCACCAATCCCAAATTACATTTTTGGGCTCCTTCTTATTATGAGTGTGTTAGTCTCCCTGTGTTTAAGATATCGAATGTCCACTAATTAAGTGAGTTACTGACAACTCATTTAATTAATATCTTAGTCCAAGAGTAGTACCACTCAACCTTATCATCATGTCAGACTAAGTCCACCTGCAGGAGGGTTTAACATGACAATTCTTATGAGCTCCTCTTGGGGACATTATCAACCTAGTATCTTTAGGACACAGTTTCCTTCTATAATCAACAACACACACTATAAGTGATATCATTTCCCAACTTATCGGGTTTATTGATTCATCGAACTAAATCTCACCCATTGATAAATTAAAGAAATAAATATCAAATATATGTGCTTGTTATTATATTAGAATTAAGAGCACACACTTCCATAATAACTGAGGTATATGTTCCTTTATAAAGTCAGTATAAAAGAAACAACCTCAAATGATCCTACTCAATACACTCTAAGTGTACTAGTGTAATTATATAGTCAAGATAAACTAATTCCTAATTACACTACGACCTTCCAATGGTTTGTTCCTTTCCATTTTGGTCGTGAGCTACTGTTTATAATTTATAAGGTACTGATAACATCATCTTCTATATGTGACACCACATACTATGTTATCTACAATATAAATTAATTGAACAACTATAAACAAATGTAGATAATTTGACCAAATGTGATTCTTTATTCATAATGAATGTTTACAAAGCTTAGGCTTTCAGTATACACTCCAACAGAGGCACCTTCCATAGGGTTGAAGGCGTATTCAATAGCCCATATAAGGCTGGTTCGACCAAAGGCTCTAATACACTTCATTTTTGCATTCGTTCTCCTGCGCGCTGCTCCAAGGATGATCCTATTACTCCACGATGCAACTTCGACGACCGAAAGCATGACCTTCCAGATCCTCAAAAATCGTCAGTATATTTTTAATTGTAGTACTTAAACCATCAATCTATTGTACTTGTCTTTGTAAAGATTTTCCAAATTGATAGTGAATTATCCAATGAAAGCGATCGACGATTATGGGCCTTGGAGTAAGAGTCGTCAAAGGCTCCTAACCAAGTAAAACCAACATGTGTTAGCGATTATTTTACTTCCGCTATTTTGCTTACTATTTTCACTGCGCTTATTATTTATTTTTCGACAAGTGTGAAAAAGCCGTGAGCGCTATTTATGCATCTCAATCGTACAGGTTAAGTTTCTTGCCTTTGTTTGCTCTTATTTTTCGTGGAGTTTTGGAGGCTAGGTTTTTTGCGGAGGAGGGTTTTGGTGGAGATGAGTTTCTCTTGGAGTTTTCGCGAAGCGAGTTAGGTCATAGACAACACTTATTAAAAAATAGTTGTTGTAGATACTAAAAAAATGCTTATAGACAACGTTTTTTAAAAAACATTGTCTTTGATCTTAAAAAAAAAACCAATAAACAATGCTTATTTGAAAGAACATTTGTCTTTAATCAGAAATAAAAAAACATAGACAATATTTTTTACTAAAAGCGTTGTAAAAAAAGGCAATGCTTTTTAAAAAAAAAATATTATTTTTCAAGTGTTGTGTAATCCCAATTTTTGTGTAGTGGCATTGTGGAGATATATGAATTCTTTTAGTCCTAACAATTAGTATCAGATCTCGGACTGTCTGAAGGTCTAACCGTCGATTGTGCACATGAGTTATGTTCTAATCGAGTCACGTGTTACTATCTAATCGAGTCATGTGAGTAGAATATTGACCTCTAATAAAGGAAGTGGGGGCTCCCATATCAGGACCAAAAGGACCAGACATCAAGTAGGAACTCCTGGTGGATAGCCAAGTAGAGAAGCGCTAATTTTGACTAGGGCAAGAAAACTTAGTAAGTATCAATTGGACTGAGGAGCAAGGTGTAGGACCGTTGTCGGTTGGCTAAAGTGGGGTGAATATGCTTGCAATAAAAGTGAGAATAAATCTCTTACTTTTGAACTTAACAAGGATACATAATTAGACAATAAAAAAGAAATACATAAAATAAGTAAGAGAACAAAAGATTTACTTGGTTACAAGCTACAAGGTTGTTAATCTAAGGTAGTTGAAAGTTTCACTAAAAATATCTTTTGTGAAGGAGGAGTAGTCTCTTATAGACTTTGAAAGCTTAAGAATTATTAAAGAAATGAATACATTGATTAATGAATTGAACTTTAGCTCTAGGGTGCTATTTATAGTGTTCTAGAAAAAGTTACCGTTTGCTAAGGTGGCATTGGAGGCTCTTCAGAATAGTTGGAGGCACCTCCAGCTAGATAAAGTTTTATCCACTTCCCTACAGTCAGCTAACGGCTCTGCTTGAATGGTGGCACCTCGGTTAATCAAAGGAGTCTTGTTATTGTTCATCTGAGGCACCTTTAGACAACCAGGGTGCCTTGTGTATTATTCATTTTAGCCACCTTAGGTCCATCAGAGGTGCCTTAGGTCCTAAAATTGGCAGAAGCAATTCTGACCATCCGAGGCACCTCTAAATAGCTGAGGCGCCTTGGGTCTTCAAGTCAACATCTGAGTTGACCAGTCTTCAGCCTTCCGCTCGCTTGGGTGATGTTTCGGTTATCCGAATTTGAGCTCACCAGAATCCAACTCCAATCTTCTCCTCGAATAGACTTCCTTCCCTACTTCTTGTCTCTCGGAAGCCTTGTGCGCGTCTTTCTCATCTATTGGTGAACTCTTCCGCAATTTCTCATACCTCGGATGCACCTAACCTGTTGACTGGCTTCCCATGTCATCATTCTCGCTCGTCCGTCTTCCACTCAACTTCTTATGTTCCTAAGTCTCTGTATACTCAGACACAAGACATCAAACACATAGGACCTAACTTAACTCTATTGATCACATCAAAACTATCTCTGAATACTTACAATCTCTTCCTTTTTTTGATGTGCATCAACCTGAGTTAAGATTATTACACAAACAAACAAATAATGCTTGTAAAAACAATTATAACTTAAATATAGCATTTAAGTACAAGTATGAAACATAATTATTTAATTTTCAATTTAAACAAAACCTCTCTCTAAACTTAATATTTATATATTCTTCTCCTTGATGATATCAAAAAATAAGGAAAAATAAAGAAAGCTAAGATAAAAAAAATCTAAAATTTTTTCTAGGAGCTGTACACAAATATCCCTAAGTTGTGTATTTTTACCAAAATTAATTTGGAAAGAATTAAATCTCAGATTTTACTAAAAGTAATTTTAAATATTATTTTAAGTTTTGATAAATCTTGAATTTTGTCAATGCGAACGAGAAGCATTCGGATCAGGTAAAAAATTTTCACAAACAAAACTATTTTCTTTATAAAAAAAATAAATATTTTTAATAGAAATATATATTTTTGAAATTCAACGATGAAAAATAGATTTTGACTCCTAAAAAACTTGCTAATTTTTTCTAAACATCCAAAATGTAGCCATTAGTTTTGGAAAAATTAAAATATTCAAATATCTATGGCTGAAAGTTTTAAATATTAAAATTTAGTTTTTTGACAAGAAATTTATTAAAAATTATTTATTGGTCGAAAAATATTAAAAAATTTCTAGAAACAGGAAACATATAATTTTTTATCAAAAAAAAAATAAGTTTTTCAAATTCAATCCTAAAGTAATTTTTAATTAAAAATCTAATTTTTGTTAAGAAATTCTTTAAAAAAATATACTATTTAAAAACTTAAAAAACTTTTCCTTCATTTTTCATAGAAAAAAAATTAAATAGAAAATTTGAATAGAAGGTTTATAAAATAATTAATTTTGCTAAAACTCAAACGATTTAAATTTCTAGTAAGCAAAATAAATTGCAAATTTCTGGAAAAAAAATCTGACATGTTAGAATAGATTTTAGAAACTAAAATAAATTCTTACTTACTGAATTTATAAAGTATTTTTTTTATTTTTTGATATTTTTACAATTTAGCCACTATAAATTTTTAAATATCAATTAAGTCTTTTATAATTTTTAAAATTTGAACTATAAATAAGTTTGAATTTATGCACGTAGAATTATTTTTGATCATTTCTATTTGATCTTTTAATTTTTAATTTTCAATCTTCAGTTTATCAAAATTTTCTAATAGGCATACAAATTTCTTCTTTTCATTTATATATTTAGTCCTAGTTTTGCAAAGCGAACTAAATAGCATTTTAATACCTTTATATAATTGATTGGAGGGAAGGTTCTATACCTCACTTACCGTGTCAGACTCGTAGTTCAACGTTCCTCCTTCATCGTTACTCTCGATGTTCATCTCGGATGAACTTTCCTTGTCTTCTTCTCCTTCTTGATGATTTGTCATTAGTGCAAGTTCAATGTATGTCTCGATCTCGGACTTTGATGATGACTCATCCTACATAACTTTTAGATTCTTGTGCTTCGATCATCTTAGCCCTTTGTTTTTTTCTTTTTTCCTTTCTTTTCAATTTCGGATAGTTATCCTTAATGTGCCCTTCTTCTTGACAGTTGTAGTATCTAACTTTCCTTTTTCCCCATAGAATCTTGTTGGATTGTTTCTTATAAAAATTGTTAGACTTAAAGAATTTTAAAAATTTCCTTACCATATAAGTTTCTTTATTTTCATCGAGCGATAATTCTGAATTCAAATCGATCTTGTTGGCTTGTAGTGCTAAACCTTGATTTGACTCCTTTCTTTGCCTTGCACATCAAAATTAGTGTAGTTTAAAAGTAGATAATAAATTTTCTAAACTAATTAACTTAATGTGTTTAGAGATGTAACAGGAGTCTACTATCGACGTCCATTCCGATCTTCTCAGGAATGCATTTAGTGCATATCTTAGTGAATCCTGATTCGTTAGTATTTCTCCGAGTATTATGAGTCCGATGATCAGCTCCTTAATCCTTGCGTGTAAATGAGCTACCCTTTCTTCCTTTTCCATTTGGATGTTTGCTAAGTTGGTTCTGGAGTAAGTCCCGTCTTGCGAGTTTTGCCTCCAAGCTTTCTTCATATAGTTTTGAGAACTTCTTCCAAAGCTCTTTAGCGGAGTCGTAGGCACCGATTCAGTTGATTTCTTGGGGTGGAAGTATGCTGAGTAGATAAAACTCTCCTTTATCGTTAACTATGAAGTCATTTTGCTCATTTTTGTTCCAAAGATGCTCTTCTTTCTCTTTTCTATGTTAATTCCTGGGTACTTAAAAACATATTTTATTATTAGTAAAATGATAAAATTGATTTTAAAGTATACCTCCATTTGGCGCTTCCATAGAGAGAACTTCCCCTCACACTTTGATGGGTGAATACTCAATATGACATCATCTTCTTGCTTTAATTAACAGTTAGTCATTCTAAAACAACCTTACTCTGATACCAATTGTAGGATCATTGTCAGCCGACTAGAGAGGGGTTGAATAACCCTACAATAAAAGTTAGAACCAATCTCTTGCTTTTAAACTTAGCAAAGATACATAATTAGACAATAAAAAAGAAATGCATAAAATCAGTAAGAGGACAAAAGATTTACTTGATTATAAATTAGATTATTGTTAATCCAAGACAGTTGAAAGCTCTATTAAAAATCTCCTTAGTGAAAACAGAGTAGCCTCTTACAAATTTTGAAAGCTCAAGAACTATTAAAGAAATAAATTCAGTGATTGATAAATTAAACCTTAGATCTAGGGTGTTATTTATAATATTCTAAAAAAGTTACCATTTGTTGACATGACAGTGGAGGTGCCTCGGAAAGTTGGAGGTGCCTCCGGCTGGATAAAATTTTATCCACTGCTCAATGGTCAACCAATGACTTTACTTGAATGGAGGTATCTTGGTTAATTTGCGGCGCCTCCATACAATCGAGGTGTTTCAGATATTGTTCATTCGAGGCCCCTTAGGTCCATCGGAGGTGCCTCAACTCCAAAAATTGGCAGAAGCAATTCTGACCATCCAAGGTGCCTCGAATTTTCAAGTCAACATTTGAGTTGACTGATCTTTGGTCTTCCTCTCACTTGGGTGATGCTCTAGTTATCTAGAGTTAGCTCATCCGAACCCAACTTTGATCTTCTCCTTGAGCAGGATTCCTCCCTGACATCTCATCCCTTGAAAGTGTCGCATGTGTTCTTCTAGTCCACCGATGTACTTTTCCATAGCTTCTTGTTTCTCGAATGCATCAAGCCTGTTGACTTGCTTCCCATATCATTATTCTAGCTCATTATGTCTTCCGCTTGACTTCTTGTGTTCCTAAGTACCTACATATTTAGACACAAGACATCAAATACACATGATCTAACTTAACTCGGTTAATTATATCAAAACTATCCCGGGGTACTCACACAAGGAAGTCCTAGTAGGTCGGGTGGACCGGGTATAATAAGACCTAGTAGGTAGGTTGGACCGAGGGATAGACAGATATGGTGGGTCGAGAAGTGGATGTCAAGCAGATAGACTTTTCGCTTGGAGGTGACCCTATGGTCCTTCATTTGAAGGGAGCATTGTTGGGATTACAAGGTTGCAAATAAAGTTTTACATTGAAAACACATAGGAAAAATCATGGGCTCATAAGGGAAAGATATCGTCATTAGTAAGAAACCTTTTGGGCAAAACATAAAAATAAATCCATGAGAGTTTAGACTCAAAGTGAATAATATCATACTATTATAGAGATATATGAATTCACTTGGTCCTAACATATAATATCTGTAACTCAGAAACATTAACCCATTTCTCCTTCTTCACTTTTATAATCCATTCACAACTCTCTTGGTGGTACAACCTCATCTTCTCCATGCACTTGTTGTAAGTGAGTTCAGTGCATGCATGAGCAGCGACCCATAATAGCTTGGCTACCTCTCTATCACATTCAAGGGCATGGTTCAATAGTAAATACTTGGGATAAGTTTTGGGGGGGGGGGGGAAGGTTCAAAACTTAGCAAAGGATTTTACTGCCTTTATAGATCTCCGCCCAGACACTTGCCGTCTTTATCTCCCTCCCAATAATAGTGGGTGGCATGGGAGACCGCTAATATAACGGTTTCATAATTGGTTACCTTCTATCTTTACATTTGATACCAAATTTTTCAAAAGGTGTACAAGATAATATCCATGGTGTGATTCAGGAAATACATCTTTTTTACTGCATGAAATATGCCTAAATTTCAATCACTTATAATTGATAAAGATCTATCCTCTATCACATGATTTTGAAGCTCTGTTAGGAACCATTCCCAAGTAAACCTGTTATTTTTCTGTTAGGTGGCAAGCGTATATTCTAATAACTAGACGAAGAAATCCAACAAGGCTCGCACACTAGCACCAAAAAACCAAAAAAATCCATTGAAAATGGCCATCATGCGAAGACATAACATGAACCACTGCATGGTTAGCTCTAATTTTTAATTTTCTAGCAAGTGCATAAATGTCATTGTAAGAGTCAGCATAATCCTCATATACATTAATCATTGCTTGAGTTTTGACTCGTAAAGCTTTTTGGTATGAAATTATCACTCCAAATCTTTTTTGATAGTCATTCTTGATGTGTATTTTCTCTAGTCATCACTTGCTCTTGAACCTCATTAGCAACCCAAGAACTATTGTAGTTTATATGGTCCCTTCTTTTTCTCAAAGACTTTGAGAACAGGTGTATAGATTGTCAAAAACATTGATTCAAAATTTTTCGAGTCCTCTAGCAACTATTCTCCAAGCACCTGAGCCTTACAAATAGACTTCATTTCGTAACTTCTGGCTGGTTTCCGTATGTCTAATCTCAAAGTCTTTATATATCACATAATCTTCTAATACTTTTCAAAACTTTTGCCATCCAAAAACACTTGATTAACTTTTGTTGAATTGCCCCTATCATCCTCTTCTTCAATTGATATGTACAATGTGAAAGAGTCATCAACTATATCTGATAAAATTATATTAGATGAAATTCTCATCATAGATATGAGCATTTCATTCGTATCATTATGATGCATAGAAATTGATGGTGTTTCATCTTCAAAGTGTTCAAAAATCAACTCTTCTTCCTCCTCTAGTGCAGCATAGTAAACATCATCTTCCTCAAATTTGTCAGCTTTTACAACATAATTTTCCTCATCATATTCATCCACAAACTTATATGGTAATTTATCTTCCTCATGTATTGCATGTATTGTTCAAGTTGACTTGCCAATTGCAAAATTGCATAGTCTCATAAATTTTGAACTTCTAAGATTTAGCTTAGTTGTATGTTTGTACTTTGTTTTGTCAACGATGAAGACACCCACTCTTGCACTACATTATCTATGTAAGAGAGAATTGTGGAAGACAAAGGTGAGTCCCTGGAAAAAAATTTTATTCAATTAAATAACATATAAGCATAACGTGTAGTTTTTGAATTCAAGAATTATCAAGTCGACAATACTTTGTATCAGATATCCTCATTTGATCAACATTAACATAAGACAATAACATAAGATATAGAAGCTAGCAACTAGCTTCTACACATTGTAGAAGCTAGTAGGTAGTTACTACACATTGTAGAAGCTATCTACTAGCTTCTACATAATCGATCATGATTATATAATGTTCATTTAAAATATATTAGGTGTCATGGAGTCCCCTTGATTTATTTTGCTCATTAAAATATTGTTTGAATCTGGTTATCACTCTCAGAGAAACAAAATTAAAATGATATAAAATTATTATTGTAGAAGCTAGCAACTAGCTTCTACACGTTGTAGAAGCTAGATGCTAACTTCTAGCAAATAAAAAAGCTACATGCTGACTTCTACAACGTGTAGAAGTTATGCTAACTTCTACACGTTGTAGAATTTAGCATGTAACTGTTGAATAAGTGTGAATGGAGAAGAGGAGGAAGAGAAGAAGTTCTATTGTGCATGAGACTTTAGTCCCACATTGAGAGTTTCTTGGCATCTTTGTTGGTTTATATTGATTCACATACATTGAGGATGTGAACAAATGCATGGAGAAAGGCTTTCTCTCACGCGTGGGTGTGCAGGGGGGTGCAAATCCAGGGCCCGGATTGCACTGAACCAAGTTGACTCGTGCGCGAGCATGACCTGCGCACATGAATGCCGGACCGGTCGGGAAAAAATTTGCCCAAGCGGAATAACCAACATTTTGCCACATATATCTTTGAGTTACGCAGATAACACAGTGAAGAAGGCAGGAGCTCTCCTCTGTCGTGCAACTCTTGCTCAGCAAAGTGCCCGTGGTAGCATTTGGGTGCCACTCAGTTCGCCGTAATCACCAGTGCTTGGTGGAGTTCACGGTCGATCGTTGTATCCTAGGAAACAGACGATCCGAGTAAATCTCGAAGCACAGCCGGAGGTGAGCAAATCTGTTTCAAGGAAACTGCTACTCACAGGCCTCGGTCAACTTGCCCGGTCGGAATTTTCTCCCGACCTTACTGTCTGGTATGTCCCACTGCAGACCTGGTCATTCTGCTCTGCAGTCCTGGTCATTCTGCTTTGCAGACCTGATCTTCTATTCTGCAGACCTGGTCATTCTGCTCTGCAGAACTGGTCATTCTGCTCTGCAGACCTGGTCTTCCATTCTGCAAACTTGGTCACTTTGCTCTGCAGACCTGGTCTTCCATTCTGCAGACCTGCTGCTCTGGTCTGCCATTCTGCAGATCTGCCCTGCCACTCTGGTCTTTCGCATTGCAGCGCTGGTCTGCTGCTCTGCTCTGCAACTCTGCAGACCTGTCCTGCCATTCTGGTCTGCTGCTCTGCAGACCTGCCCTGCCATTCTGGTCTGCTGCTCTGCATACCTGCCATGTCGTTCTGGTCTGCTGCTCTGCAGACCTGCTCTGTTCTTCTGCTCTGTAGACTTGGTCTGTCGCTCTGGTCTGCAGACCTGCTCTACTGCTCTGCAGACCTGCCCTGTCGCTCAGCTCTGTTGCATTACGAAAACCAGCCCCTGCTGGCAGCCTGAGATTATCTGCTCAGGTCATTTCGACTGTAGTTGAATTTAAATTCCGTGTAAGTTTTAAATCCAACTAAGTCCCCTAAAATCTCCGGCAACAGATTGTTTGATTTCTAACAATCTTGAAACAGATTCGATTCTGTTGAGATGGCCACGGAACAGAATGTTGAGGTGCAACAGACTCAACAAGTGCAGGCCCCCTCCGCCCCGATTGGAACTGTGTCAATCAGTCATGGGGAAAAGCCAGAGAAGTTCAATGGACTGAACTTCAAGAGGTGGCAGCAGAAGATGCTCTTCTACCTGACCACGCTCAATCTGGCTCGGTTCTTGACCGAGGACCCTCCTAAGTGAGCTGAGGATACTGATGCATAGACCATCAGTACAGTGGAGTCATGGACTCATTCTGAGTTCCTTTGCCGAAACTACATCCTCAACTGCCTTGCCGACTCGCTGTACACTGTGTATAGCATGAAGAGAACGACTAAGGAGCTGTGGGAGTCCCTGGACAAGAAATACAAGATGGAGGATGCAGGGGCAAAGAAGTTCATTGTGGGTCGATTCTTGGACTACAAGATGGTTGACTCTAAGACGGTGATCAGCCAAGTCCAGGAGCTTCAGGTGATCTTGCACGAGATCCACTCAGAAGGGATGGTTCTGAGTGAAACCTTCCAGGTGGCTGCTATCATCGAGAAGCTTCCTCCCGGCTGGAAGGACTTCAAGAACTACCTGAAGCACAAGCGGAAGGAGATGAATGTGGAAAAACTTATTATTCGACTTCGCATCGAAGAAGACAACAAGAGTTCAGAGAGAAAGTTGTTCTCTCCGGTTACTATGAAAGCCAATGTGGTCGAGCACGGTCAAAGCTCGAAATGGAAGAACCCCAAATCTTCTAAGATGGGACCCATAGGAGGCATCAACAAGAAGAAGTTCTCTGGGAAGTGCTTCAACTGTGACAAAGTGGGTCACAAATCTTCGGAGTGCAGAAAAACGAAGAAGAAGCAAGAGGCCAACCTGAACGAGGGACCAGAAATGGACGACCTCTGCGCTGTGGTCTCTGAGTTGAACCTGATCGGTTCAAACCCGCGACAATGGTGGATCGATACTGGAGCCACCAAACATGTGTGCTGCAACAAGGTGCTGCTCCACAACTTTGAGGAAGTCACTGGAGACAAACTGTTCATGAGGAACTCAGCAACTTCGGACATCATAGGCCAAGGAAAAGTGGTGCTAAAGATGACCTCGGGCAAGGATCTCACTCTGAACAATGTGCTATATGTTCCGGAGATTCGAAAGAATCTAGTGTCCGGATCACTATTAAGCAAGCATGACTTTCGCATTATCTTTGAGTCGGACAGAGTTGTATTGTCCAAGAATGGAGTGTTTGTAGGAAGGGGCTATGTATCTGATGGGCTATTTAAGCTCAATGTAATGACGATTAGGCCTAAGATAAATAAAACTGAAAGCTCTTCTACTTATCTACTTATATGCTTGAGTCTACGTGTTTGTGGCATGGTAGACTAGGACATGTTAACTACGATGTATTACGTAGATTAATTAATATGCAAAGCATACCTACATTCCACCTTGACCCAAAACACAAGTGTGAGATTTGTGTTGAAGCGAAAATGACAAGGTCATCCTTTCAACATATTGAAAGAAGTAATAAACCACTTGACCTAATCCACACTGATGTGTGCGACCTAAAAGGTACACCAACACGTGGTGGTAATAAATACTTTATCACTTTTGTAGATGATAACACAAAATATTGTTATGTGTATCTTCTCAAAAGTAAGGATGAAGCTATAGAGAAATTTGCTCTCTATAAGAATGAGGTTGAAAACCAACTTAATAGAAAAATTAAGGTGGCTCGAAGTGACCGAGGTGGTGAATATGTGTCATCATTCGCTGAGTTGTGTGCTGAACATGAGATCAGACACGAAACAACAGCTCCTTATACTCCTCAGCAAAATGGAGTTGTTGAGCGAAAGAATCGAACTCTAAAGGAGATGATGAATGCTCTTCTATTGAGCTCTGGATTGCCAGAGTCCATGTAGGGGGAAGCTGTGTTAATAGCTAATTACCTTTTAAATAAGGTACCCCGAAAGAAAATAGATAAGAGCCCTTATGAGTTGTGGAATGGAAGACAACCGTCCTACAAATACTTACGAATGTGGGGGTGTCTTGCTAAAGTGTTTGTGCCTGATCCGAAAAGGATTAAGATAGGACCAAAGACTGTTGATTGCATATTTATTGGATATGCACATAACAGCAGTGCTTATCGATTTTGTGTGTATGAGTCACACATATCGGAGATACACAAGAACTCGATAATTGAATCGAGAAATGCCTCGTTCTTCGAGCATGTGTTTCCGTATAAGACCCGTAAGGATGCTAGCTCCTCAAAATGGACAGCCGAAACACAAGGCGAAGAAGAAGATGATGATGACGAGGAACCCATGGAGGTTGAGCCTAGACGGAGCAAAAGAGCTCGGGTAGAAAAATCCTATGAATCGGATTTTATCACTTTCATGTTGGAGAGCGAGCCCCGAAGTTACTCAGAAGCTGTAGGCTCTTCTGATGGACCTCACTGGAAAGAGGCTATTGCATCTGAGATAGAATCTATCTTGCAAAATCACACTTGAGAACTTGTGGATCTTCTTCCGGGAAGTAAACCACTAGGTTGCAAGTGGATTTTCAAGAAGAAAATGAAATCAGATGGCACAATCGATAAATACAAGGTCAGATTGGTAATTAAAGGATACCGACAACGAGAAGACCTTGATTACTTCGATACATACTCTCCGGTATCGAGAATAACTTCTATTAGGGTATTGTTGGTTATTGCCGCTCTATGAAATTTTGAAATACATCAAATGGATGTAAAGACAATCTTTCTAAATGGGGATTTAGAAGAGGAAATCTACATGGACCAACCTGAGGGGTTTTCTGTGCCAGGACAGAAAAACAAGGTTTGTAGATTGGTGAAGTCATTATATGGCTTGAAACAAGCACCAAAGCAGTGGCATGAGAAATTCGACAATGCCATGAAGAAATGTGGATTCAAGATCAATGAATGTGATAAATGTGTCTACATGAGAGCCACAGAGAGTGACTATGTCATCTTGTGTCTCTATGCAGATGACAGACTTATCATTGGGAGCAATGATAAGATAATCAAATCCACTAAAGATATGTTGAACTCAAGATTTGATATGAAAGACATGAGCCTAGCTGTTGTGATTCTAGGAATCAAAATTCTTAGAACGACAGAAGGACTTGTTCTTAGTTAGTCTCATTACGTGGACAAGATTCTTGAGAAATTCACCAAGGGTAATACTGCGTTGGCACGAACACCGATAGATACGAGTTAACATCTATCGAAAAATCGAGGTGAAAGTATCTCTCAGATAGAGTACTCTCGAGTAATTGGAAGTCTGATGTACTTGATGAGTTGTACACGACCAGACTTGACCTACGCAGTAAGTAAACTGAGTAGATAAAGGGATAACAAGAGTACTGAGGTACTTGAGGTATACTTGTGAATATGGACTGCACTACACAAGATATCCTGCTGTGATCGAAGGATACAGCGATGCAAGTTGGATATCTGACATAAAAGACTCTAAGTCTACGAGTGGATATGTCTTCACTCTAGCAGGTGCAGCCATTTCTTGGAAATATTCTAAGCAAACCATAATAACCAGATCCACGATGGAATCTGCGTTTGTAGCTCTTGACAAGTGCGGTGAAGAGGCTGAATGGCTACGACAATTCTTAGAAGATATTCCTCGATGGTCGAAACATGTGCCGACGATTTGCATACATTGCGATAGTCAATCAGCAATCGGTCGGGCACAGAACCATCTGTATAATGGGAAGTCTAGACATATACATCGTAGACATAATACCATTAGACAACTACTCTCAACTGGAGTTATCACTATTGACTATGTGAAGTCAAAGGATAACCTAGCGGATCCGCTAACCAAGGGGTTAAATCGAGAGTTAGTTGCAAGCTCATCACAAGGAATGAGCTTGATGCCGTTGTCAGCGATCAATGTAGAGGACATCCAACCTATGCTGACTGGAGATCCCAAGAACTAGGTTCAAAGGGACAACTAATCTGCACTGACTAGACACACTGTGGGGGGTAGCCCAATGAAACAGTGACTAGAGCAGGATAAGCCGATGGGCTTTTAATGATCCAAAAAGAGTAGATGGTAACTCTTGAGGGATCACCTATGTGAGAAAGAAGTGAGGCCGCTTCGAAGAGAATTGGAGGCACAATTCTTATAGCTTCTCACAGAACCAAGCGTGTTCATGGCAAAAAACGAACACACTCATGAGAACTGAGTTATATCAGGGAGAGTCTTGGGTGAGATTTGTCACTGCTTAAACAGACGGCAGTATAGTTCAAGGATATCGTGTCTACTATCAGCCAGTAAGCAACCAGATCTTCACAAGGGAAGGTTCAAAGGGTAAAACCTACCTATCCTATATTTGACTCGACTGCTAAATGCTATCACATACCCTATCTACATTCATGTGGGAGATTGTTGAATAAGTGTGAATGGAGAAGAGGAGGAAGAGAAGAAGCTCTATTGTGCATGGAGCTTTAGTCACACATTGGGAGTTTCTTGGCATCTTTGTTGGTTTATATTGATTCACATACATTGAGGATGTGAACAAATGCATGGGGAGAGACTCTCTCTTGCGCGTGGGTGCGCAGGGGGGTGCAAATCCAGGGCCCGGATTGCACTGAACCAAGTTGACTCGTGCGTGAGCGCGACCTGCGTACACGAATGCCTGACAGGTCGGGGAAAAAATTGCCCAAGCGGAATAACCAACATTTTGCCACATATATCTTTTTGCTGCTTGTGTAATGGATGCATTAAAGAAAGATTAATGCAAAATTGAAACGGCCAAGTGAAACGCTGGCGTTGAATAATGATCATTAATTGATTATTAATGCTGTCCTTTGGTCTTGAGCTCCTATATAAGGAGGCTGCGACCACAGGCAAAAGGTTATGCAGATAACACAGTGAAGAAGGCAGAAGCTCTCCTCCACATTCCCCTCCTCTGTTGTGCAACTCTTGCTCGGCAGAGTGCCCGTGGTAGCATTCGGGTGTCACTCAGTTCGTCATAATCACCAGTACTTGGTGGAGTTCACGGTTGATCATTGTATCCTGGGAAACAGACGACCCGAGTAAACCTCGAAGCACAGCCGGAGGTGGGCGAATCTGTTTCAAGGAAACTGTTACTCGCATGCCTCGGTCAGCTTGCCCGGTCGGAATTTTCGCCCGACCTTACTGTCTGGTCTGCCCCACTACAGACCTGGTCTTCCTTTCTGCAGACCTGGTCATTCTGCTCTGTAGACCTGGTCTTCCTTTCTGCAGACCTGGTCATTCTGCTCTGTAGACCTGGTTTTCTATTCTGCAGACCTGGTCATTCTGCTCTGCAGACCTGGTCTTCCTTTCTGCAGACCTGGTCATTCTGCTCTGCGGACATGGTCTTCCATTCTGCAGATTTGATCACTCTGCTCTGCAGACCTGATCTTCCATTCTGTAGACCTGCTGCTCTGGTCTGCCACTTTGCAGATCTGCCCTGCCACTCTGGTCTTCTGCACTGCAACGCTGGTCTACTGCTATGTTAGAGTGTATACTAAAAGCCTAGCTTTTGGTATAAACATTTATCTAGAAATAAGAATCACATTGGTCAAATGTCTACATTTATGATAAATGTAGTTGTTCAATTAATTTATATTGTAGATAACATGGTGTGTGGTGTCACACACAGAGGATCATGTTATCAGTACCTTATAAATTATAAACAGTAGCTCACGACCATAATGGAAAGGAACAAACCATTGGAAGGTCGTAGTGTAATTAGGTATTAGTTTATCTTAACTATATAATTACACTAGTACACTTAGAGTGTATTGAGTAGGACCATTAGAGGTCGTTTTTTTTATACTGACTTTATAAAGAAACAAAGACCTCAGTTATTATGGAAGTGTGTGCTCTTAATCCTAATATAATAACAAGCACATATATTTGATATTTATTTCTTTAATTTATCAATGGGTGAGATTTAGTTCGATGAATCAATAAGCCTGATAAGTTGGGAAATGATATCACTTATAGTGTGTGTTATTGATTATAGAAGAAAACTGTGTCCTAGTGATCTAGGTTGAGAATGTCCCCAAGAGGAGCTCATAAGGATTGTCATGTTAAACCCTGCAGGTGGACTTAGTCTGACATGACGATGAAGTTGAGTGGTACTACTCTTGGAGCTAGATATTAATTAAGTGAGTTGTCAGTAACTTACTTAATTAGTGGACATTTGTTATCTTAAACACAGGGAGACTAACACACTCATAATAAGAAGGAGCCCAAAAATGTAATTTGGGATTGGTGCGGTAGTTCAATAATAATTCTTTAGTGGTATGAATTATTATTGATGAAGTTAAGTTGTGTGTTCGGGGCGAACACGGAAAGCTTAATTTCATCTGGAGACCAAAACTAATTCCTCCTCTCGGTCCCTATCGTAGCCTCTTGTATATAGAAAATTATATCCATCCAAGTCCATCTTCTAGTTCATGTTGTTTGTGTTGCTTCACACTGCTGAAATTAACATGAATAGAACAACAACTCACGGGAAGCTTGTGAACATTTTGCTTGCTAACGTTGATGTGTCAACGTGAGAAGCTGTGATGTGTCAACGTGAGAAATTTTGAGATGCCAATGTGAGAAGCTTGAGAAGCTTTGAGATATCAATGTTAAGCAACTCACGGTTTTTGCTTGCAAATTAATTCAACGTGAGAAGCTTGTTTAAGCAACTCACGTTTTTGTTTGCAAATTCATGTGAGAAGCTTGTGTTTAAGCAACTCACATATTTGATTGCAAATTCACATGAGAAGCTTGTTTAAGCAACTCACGTTTTTTATTGCAATTTAAGTCAACGTGAGAAAAGCTTGCCAATATTGATTAATGCTAAGGCCGATCACGTGGAATTAAAAGGAGAGGATTTTTTAATTTTAAATTTCCTTTTTACTAATCAATCATGAAGGAATTAAAATTATTAGAGAAATTTTTATAAATTTCTAGAAATAAATTAGGAAGTTTTAATTCTTGTGTGAATTAAACTTTCCTTGTTTTAGATTAGAAGTGGCCGGCCATGATATTTATGAGGAGGAAATTATTTTTAATTAAATAAATTTTCCTTTTCATGGCAAAAGAATTAAGGAAGTTTTTATTAAAATTTCCTTATTTGCCAAGACCAAGGATTATAAAAGAGGGGGTAGAGGTGCCTTCATGTGAGAATAACTCTATTATTCTTCTCCTCTCTTTTCCTCCTTGGTGGCCGGCCCTAGCTTCTTCCTCTTCTCTTCTTATGGCCGGCGGCAACCTCTCTTGGAGCTCTTGATGGTGGCCGGTTCTAGCTAGGAGAAGAAGGAGAGAAAGGAGGTTTTGTTTCTTGCATCCCTTTGAGCTTGGTTGGTGGAAAAGATCTTCATCTTTTGGAAGCTTTGTGCTTGGCCGAAATTTGAAGAAAGGAAAAGAAGGTGCTTGGTGGTTTCTCATCTTGGAAGATCGTTGCCCACACAACGTCCGAGGTTAGAAGAGGAATACGGTAGAAGACCAAGAGGTCTTTCTAGAAGGTATAACTAGTAATTTTTCTTTCCGCATCATGCTAGTTATTTATGGAAATAATACCAAATACAAGAGGCTTACGTTCTAGAATTTCGAATATGTTTTTTCGAAGTTGTGTTCTTTTGTTTCTTTCTTTTCCTTGTGATTTGATTGTTCTCTTTGGTTAACCTAAAGTTATTTTAGGAAATTAAATATTAGCTTTCTATTAAAGGTTTTGTCTAGTCGGTGGTGGTTGCTCCCATATCCAAGAAGGTCATGTGCCTCGCCACGTCAGTACTGGGAACCTTTTATGGAAATTAATATTTAATGGAATTAATAACTTAAGGAGACTTGGGTCGAGCGTGTTAAGTTCAGGAGATCCAAGTCAAAACCTAAAGAACAAATAGATTAAGTTTTGGATCAAGCGTGTTAAGTTCATGGCGATCAAAATTTAATTTAAAAGAACACATGGTAGCTAGGAAAGGTTCGGACCTTTGTACAAAATTTTTATGCAGTGGAACCTATAGGTTTTCAGTAGCAACCAACAATTGGTATCGAGCTAGGGTTTTGCCTCATGTATTTGGTATTAGTTTAATTATGCACATGTCATACATAATTTAGGCGGGATAATAGTAGGATGTGCTAACTTTGTGGATCGAGGATCCAACTATTATGGCTTATAGTTATTATATGTGTGATTGGACCCTTGGACATGTCAAGGGCATTTTATGTGTGTGCATGATTGTATTAAAATACAGCAGGAGCTGTATTTAGTTTTATTAGGATTTTATTTTTGATCTAGATACATGTACATTCCTTTTATGGAATATAGGATCAAAATGTAAAATTCCATTTATGTCGTGGATCGAATCTTGCAAAGCGTGGAACCTTCTAAGGACCAGAGGCGCAGTGGAACTAGGAGCAAGATGGATGCGACAGCTAGATCCGATGGCGGTGGCCAAATATGGCAGCACTTGGGATGACAACACGGAGGATAACTAGAGATAAAAGCCATAATAGTTGAAAATTAGATTTTCTATTTATTGCTTTTATATTGTCCTCTATGTGTGCATGTTGGTTACATATTTAGTAGGCTAGCATAGTTAAAATTCCTCATTTATAAATAACTAAGTGGGAGAGGATTTTTAAGTAAATCCCATGGTCTCCATTCTTGGTTTGTAAGTGATGCAAACAAGCTTGCGTTGACTCTGAGTGCCTTCCTCCATAGCGGATGAGCTTGTTTGTGGATCACTAGAGCAGACTTCCATTTTGGATGACTATAGGAAGTTAATTAAGGCGTGTGATCTTCCCCAGCGGAAGGGCATAATCTTATTAATGGACTTAGTGTCAAGTAATGGTATACACTTAGACACATCTAATAGTATCCTCCCCGTGAGTCATTGCTATTATTTGTGTGACCAAATGAAACCAACTATTAATTTGTCATAAAACTAGGTTGACAAGATAATAAAATTAAAGGGTTAAAACCCTCTTACAAATGATTGATTTTGTATACGTCCACACTAACGTGGCATACAAAATTAACGGTGTTTGAGATAATTTTATTTGTCATAAAGATACGTTGACAAGATAGTTAATGGGTAAAACCCTCCTTTTACAAATGTTGAATTTGTATACGTCCACACTAACGTGGCATGCAAAATTCACGGTGTTTGAGGTGTTGGTAAATTTAAATAATATTGTTTGAGGAATCAATGTTATTTTAAATTCAAAGAGTTTTGACCAAATATTTGATCAAAGACAGATCAACTATTAATTTTATTCATCATAAAGTAAAGTTGACGAGATAATAAAATTAATGAATAAAATCTCCTCTTCGATTTTGTATACACAAAATTCATGGAGATTTTAAGGAGTTGATCTTGACCAAATGTTTTTGTGATTCTTAGGATGTTTGTCAACCCTAGTAGTCATACTATAGAAAAAGACTTAGTAGTCCCAATTGTAATGATTGGAAATAGGACTTGGACATTAAGGTAGACTGTCTTCTTAGAACTAAGAACAATTTAGGTGTATTTAATTCATTAGTTGAAACATGTCTAGTGGTGTTATCTACCAGAACCTGGAGTGTAGATACAAGATGCCATTAATCATGTCTGCAATTCATTGCAGGGTTCCAGGAAACCCGACAACTAAATGAAAGGTAAATCACCATCCACATGGGCACTACTGTAAAAGTGGTAACTATTGCAGTGGGAGATGTTTATCCTTTGATAAGAATAAAATATGGATTTTAAGTAATTGTCTTTACGTACCAAGTTTAGAAAGAACCTAATTTCAGTTTCTAAACTATTATAGATATTATGTCTATTTTGATAACAAAGTTGTTATCAAGAAAAATAGGAAAGTTATCTATTCTGGTATGATGGTTGACAATTTATAATCCAATAAATTTCCACGATGCAACAAATGGAAATTAGTAACACATCTTCTAATTTTAAGAGAAAGCAACCTTCGGAAATGAACCAATTATATCTTTGGCATCTAAAGCTAGGTTATACTTGAGTAGGATTCATTGGTAGCTGATGAACTTTTGGGTTCATTGGTAGTGGAAATCTTTCCAACCTACGAGTCTTACTTGGAAGGAAAATAACCAAGAAGCTTTTAAGTCCAAGGGGTATGGAGTCAAAGATATGTTGAAAACGGTTCATTCTGATTTGTGTGATCCTATGACTATCCAGACAAGAGGTAGTATTGAATATTTTGTCTATTTAATAGACAACTATTCAATATACAAATAAATTTACTTAATGTACCGCAAGACTAAGTACTTTGATTAGTTCAAAGAGTACAAGGTTGATGCGGAGAAATGTTAAAGTAAAAAGTCACTATGGAAGATCGTAGTGGCAAGTACCTCTTGAGAGATTTTAGGAGTCACTTATCAGAAGTTGGATTTCAATCCCAACTAACTGCATCTGGTACACCCCAACAGAATGGTGTAGTAGAAAGAAGGTAAAGGACTCTTATGGAATAATTAGATAGATGATGAGTTATTCAGAAAATTACCAAATTTGTTTTAAGGATAAACTCTGAAAATGAAAGTGAACATAGTACCTTCCAAGTTAGAACTCTCTACTCATATAGAATTGCTGAATAGGTGAAAACCTATTTTGAAGCATATTCGGATTCGGGTAATCCAGCACATATGTTAAAGAGAGACAATGATAAGTTGGATAGGAGTTCACTTGTTTGTAAGTTATCCTAGATAAACAAAAGTAGGTTTATAGTCTTAAAAATCAGAAGGTCATTGTTAGCATCAATGACTGATTTTTAGAAAAGGACTATATAATGAACCACGTGCTCATAAGTAAATTTGTTCTTAAGGAAATAATAAAGGACATGTCTAACCTAGTACCAACTGTACAAGATGAGATACCACAAGAAAACTGCAACACGTATCACAAATGATACACAATTGCAGAAAGTGCCTTGTCGTAGTGGGAGGGTTGTTAGGCAACCTAAATAGGTTCATGTTTTGGGAGAGTTTTTGGATTCGATCCCTGGAGGACATGAACCTGATCTCCGGACATATGATGAAGCACTCCAAGATAAATATGCAGCATCTTGGCAGAGTAATGAATAATAGAATTAGAATATATGTATTCTAATAAAATCTGGAAGCTTATAGAACCACCAAGTGGTGTAAAAGCCTTTGGGTGTAAAAGGTCTATAATAGGAAAATAGGGATAGACAGGAAGGTAGAAACTTTCAAAGCAAGGTTAGATGAAAAAGGAAACTTTTTCACTGGTAGCCATGCTTAAGTCTATCCGGATTCTTTTATCTATTTGGCAAGTGGATGTCAAGACAGCATTCCTTAATGGAAGTCTTGAAGAAAGCATCCATATAAAGCAACCAGAAGAGTTCATTGCAAAGGGCTAAGAGCATCTTGTGTAAAGCTCAATCAGTCTATGGACTGAGGCAAAGCTTCAAGGTCTTGGAATATCCGGTTTATCAAAGTAATTCAGACCTATGGATTTATTTAGTAACCGGGTAAGTCTTATGTATACAAAAGGTGTAATGGAAGCGTGGTGGTATTTCTTGTACTATACGTAGATAACATTTTTGGTAGTTGGAAACAATATCAAAATGTTGTCAGAAGTAAGGGTATGGTTGTCCAAACAAATCGATATAAAGGACTTGGGAGAATGAATATATTCTTGAGATCAAAGTAATAAGGGATCGCAAGAAAAGAATATTTTACTTATCCCAAGCTTCATACATCGGAAAAATTCTTGCTCGTTTTAAAGCATGCAAAACTCCAAGAAAGGTTTCTTACCTTTTCAGGATGGAGTAACTTTATCTAAAGATATGTCTCTATAGACATCAAAGGAGATAAAGGAAATAAAGGCAGTTCTTTATGCTTCGGCTGTCGGAAGCCTAATGTATGCTATGCACGAGATCAGAAATCTGTTTTGCCAAGGGCATAGTTAGCAGATATCAAAGTAACCCTAGACAAGGACAGTGGATTGCAGTAAAGCATATATTGAAGTACCTTAGAGGCACTAGAGATTATATGCTAGCTTACAAGGCAGTTAATTTGGTCCCTGTGGGTTACACGAATTTTGACTTCCAATCGGATAGGGACAATAATAAGTCGACCTCGGGGTTTTGTGTTTACTTTAGGAGGAAAAGTCATAACTATGGAAGAGTGATAAGCACAGGTGTTTTTTCTGGACTCCACCATAGAAGCTGAGTATATGGTAAGCCTCTGAGGTAGCCATAAAAGCTGAATGACTTAATTACCTCAAGATAGACTTAGATATGATTTGTTTGTCAAAGATTATTATAATTTATTGTAATAATATTGGTGCGAGTAAAACTCGAAGAAACCATAAGTCTATAAAGGCAAGTAAACACAATAGCGCAAGTACCACCCAATACGAGAAAGCGTATAAGCGAGGAGAAGTTGTTCTTTGCCTAGAATGCATCGGATGATGACCTATAGATCTTTTCACTAAGGTCCTTAAGGCGAGAGCTTTTGATGGACATGTTGAAGGGTTGGGAATCGGATGAATAACAGAATATGGCGACTTAGTCTTTTAGTATAAGTGGGAGATTGTTAGAGTGTATACTAAAAGCCTAGCTTTTGGTATAAACATTTATCTAGAAATAAGAATCACATTGGTCAAATGTCTACATTTATGATAAATGTAGTTGTTCAATTAATTTATATTATAGATAACATGGTGTGTGGTGTCACACACAGAGGATCATGTTATCAGTACCTTATAAATTATAAACAGTAGCTCACGACCATAATGGAAAGGAACAAACCATTGGAAGGTCGTAGTGTAATTAGGTATTAGTTTATCTTAACTATATAATTACACTAGTACACTTAGAGTGTATTGAGTAGGACCATTAGAGGTCGTTTTTTTTATACTGACTTTATAAAGAAACAAAGACCTCAGTTATTATGGAAGTGTGTGCTCTTAATCCTAATATAATAACAAGCACATATATTTGATATTTATTTCTTTAATTTATCAATGGGTGAGATTTAGTTCGATGAATCAATAAGCCTGATAAGTTGGGAAATGATATCACTTATAGTGTGTGTTGTTGATTATAGAAGAAAACTGTGTCCTAGTGATCTAGGTTGAGAATGTCCCCAAGAGGAGCTCATAAGGATTGTCATGTTAAACCCTGCAGGTGGACTTAGTCTGACATGACGATGAAGTTGAGTGGTACTACTCTTGGAGCTAGATATTAATTAAGTGAGTTGTCAGTAACTTACTTAATTAGTGGACATTTGTTATCTTAAACACAGGGAGACTAACACACTCATAATAAGAAGGAGCCCAAAAATGTAATTTGGGATTGGTGCGGTAGTTCAATAATAATTCTTTAGTGGTATGAATTATTATTGATGAAGTTAAGTTGTGTGTTCGGGACGAACACGGAAAGCTTAATTTCATCTGGAGACCAAAACTAATTCCTCCTCTCGGTCCCTATCGTAACCTCTTGTATATAGAAAATTATATCCATCCAAGTTCATCTTCTAGTTCATGTTGTTTGTGTTGCTTCACACTGCTGAAATTAACATGAATAGAACAACAACTCACGGGAAGCTTGTGAACATTTTGCTTGCTAACGTTGATGTGTCAACGTGAGAAGCTGTGATGTGTCAACGTGAGAAATTTTGAGATGCCAATGTGAGAAGCTTGAGAAGCTTTGAGATATCAATGTTAAGCAACTCACGGTTTTTGCTTGCAAATTAATTCAACGTGAGAAGCTTGTTTAAGCAACTCACGTTTTTGTTTGCAAATTCATGTGAGAAGCTTGTGTTTAAGCAACTCACATATTTGATTGCAAATTCACATGAGAAGCTTGTTTAAGCAACTCACGTTTTTTATTGCAATTTAAGTCAACGTGAGAAAAGCTTGCCAATATTGATTAATGCTAAGGCCGATCACGTGGAATTAAAAGGAGAGGATTTTTTAATTTTAAATTTCCTTTTTACTAATCAATCATGAAGGGATTAAAATTATTAGAGAAATTTTTATAAATTTCTAGAAATAAATTAGGAAGTTTTAATTCTTGTGTGAATTAAACTTTCCTTGTTTTAGATTAGAAGTGGCCGGCCATGATATTTATGAGGAGGAAATTATTTTTAATTAAATAAATTTTCCTTTTCATGGCAAAAGAATTAAGGAAGTTTTTATTAAAATTTCCTTATTTGCCAAGACCAAGGATTATAAAAGAGGGGGTAGAGGTGCCTTCATGTGAGAATAACTCTATTATTCTTCTCCTCTCTTTTCCTCCTTGGTGGCCGGCCCTAGCTTCTTCCTCTTCTCTTCTTATGGCCGGCGGCAACCTCTCTTGGAGCTCTTGATGGTGGCCGGTTCTAGCTAGGAGAAGAAGGAGAGAAAGGAGGTTTTGTTTCTTGTATCCCTTGGAGCTTGGTTGGTGGAAAAGATCTTCATCTTTTGGAAGCTTTGTGCTTGGCCGAAATTTGAAGAAAGGAAAAGAAGGTGCTTGGTGGTTTCTCATCTTGGAAGATCGTTGCCCACACAACGTCCGAGGTTAGAAGAGGAATACGGTAGAAGACCAAGAGGTCTTTCTAGAAGGTATAACTAGTAATTTTTCTTTCCGCATCATGCTAGTTATTTATGGAAATAATACCAAATACAAGAGGCTTACGTTCTAGAATTTCGAATATGTTTTTTCGAAGTTGTGTTCTTTTGTTTCTTTCTTTTCCTTGTGATTTGATTGTTCTCTTTGGTTAACCTAAAGTTATTTTAGGAAATTAAATATTAGCTTTCTATTAAAGGTTTTGTCTAGTCGGTGGTGGTTGCTCCCATATCCAAGAAGGCCATGTGCCTCGCCACGTCAGTACTGGGAACCTTTTATGGAAATTAATATTTAATGGAATTAATAACTTAAGGAGACTTGGGTCGAACGTGTTAAGTTCCGCAGGAGATCCAAGTCAAAACCTAAAAGAACAAATAGATTAAGTTTTAGATCAAACGTGTTAAGTTCCGCAGGCGATCCAAAATTTAATTTAAAAGAACACATGGTAGCTAGGAAAAGGTTCAGACCTTTGTACAAAATTTTTGTACAGTGGAACCTATAGGTTTTCCGAGTAGCAACCAACATGCTATGCCCTGCCGCTCTGCAGACCTGCCCTGCCGTTCTACAGACCTGCCCTGTTCTTCTGCTCTGCAGACTTGGTCTGTCGCTCTGGTCTGCCGCTCTGCAGACCTGTTCTACCGCTCTGCAGACCTGCCCTGTCGCTCAGCTCTGCTGCATTATGAAAACCAGCCCCTGCTGGCAGCCTGAGATTATCTGCTCAGATCATTTCGACTATAAGTTGAATTTAAATTTCGTGTAAATTTTAAATTCAACTAAGTCCCCTAAAATCTCCGACAACATATTGTTTGGTTTCTAACAGTAACTTCTATAAGTTATAGAAGCTACCTCCTAATTTCTACAATGTGTCTCATGTTTAGATAATGTTCATAAGATATATACTCGTCAGAAAGCAACATCACAAAAATATGATATGAGTTGAACTCATCTAAGAACATACAAACAATAAAACATAGTCAGCCTTTGAAACTGAATTCATCAGCTATTATAACAAGAAAATCTATTTTGAAACAAATTAATGAGTGCAAGAACAACTGCCATACAAATAACAACATAAAAAATATACAAAATAGATTTATTTACTTCATAAAATAGGAAAACGTTTAATATTTTTTAGTTATATACACTAAAAAAAGATAAAAACAAACCCTACACTAGGAGGAAAATCCTAAACCGAAGAATGGAGGAAAAGTTTTTAGGTTGAAGCTTTGGGAGGGAGGATGATAGACAGTATATTAATGAACTATCAATTCTTTTTGGTTTACTAAACCTAAAATCAGGGAAGCTGGCTATGGTTCAAAGTTGAAAAGTCCTGAACCCTTAAACCCTGTTCAGAACTTAAACCAGGTTTAGAAACTCAAGTCCTTAACCAGAGAAGGGCATTTTGGGTAGGTAAAATCAAATGGAACCTCCCATTTAACTTTAATTAGAAATGGGGCGCTCATCTAACAAAAATGTATATAATGGGTGTCCATTCGATTTTTGACCAAATAATGCAGAACCAAATATGGTTATGCCAGTTTGTTCACGTTGGAAGGGTGATAAATGGGTTGAGCAATGTGGTGTTCAAGTTTGAAAAAAAAATAATTAAGTCAATTTGAATATAAAATGAATTAAATTGTTGAAATAATTATTTAAGCTTGGTTTGATTTTTTGTTTTATGAACTTGAGTTTGGTTCAAGATTGATTTGAAAACTTGGTTCATTTAGATGTTATCGAGTTCTCAATCCAAGTTTGTTTGATTGTTTAAAATTTTTTATATTTTAAAAATATTTGATTGATTATTAAATTTGATAATATAAATTTGTTTATTTATTTTAAAAGTCATTATGTTTATTTAACATATTAATAAAAGTTTAATTAACAAATATGATTCATAAACATTATGCACGAATATTATTCACAAAAGTTATTTTTGAATATTACTCATGATATTATTTTTGAACATTGTTCACACACATTAATAAGTTAAACATATATATGTTTAAGCTTGTTTGTTAATTTAATGAATTATTCAAAAAACATAAATAAGCTCTATCAAGTCAAACATCAAATTTATTCACGAAATATACAGAGCCCTATGTGTTGGTTGATGGTGTGTTTACAAAAGACTGATCAGGTGGATTACAGGTAGACCTGTCCATGATCGGGCCAGCTATGGTTCAAGGCCCAATTAATCGGAATTGTCGGTTCATTGAACCAACAATTCAATTGTTTTTTAATATAGATGGTGTTTTTTTTTTAAATATAGATGATGTGTTTTTTTATTGATGAACATTAGTTAAAAAGAATAGTTTTTTACTGAACCACATAGGTAAGTTTATGAAATTACCAAATCATGCATGGTTGTTTCAAAATTACCAAATCACGTGCCCATTTTTCATTTTACCCATATAAGTCGACTGATTTTTAGATCAGTCGAATCGATTTTGCTCTGTATTGAAATGTCAAAATTTTAAGCAAATTAGTCGACTGATTTACTTTTTTTTTCAAAGTCGAATTTAGGTAAAATTAATTGATGGACCAAACGACCTTAGATTGATATGAAACTAGTTCGTATGTATTCGACTATCTTTCCTGATTATATTCATATCCTCAAATATCAATTTGACATTTGGTACATCAACCGATTTTGCCCAAAATCAGCTGATGGATCGAATGACCTCGGATTGACATAAAACTAGTTCCTATGTGTTCGTTTATCTCTCTTGATGACATTCATACCCTTAAATGTCATTTAATTCAATATATTGAGAGTAATAATTTTTGAACACGAATATGTTTAAAAAATTAATTCATGTTCAAAAAAATCTGATTGATGGACCAAATGACCTCGGATTGACATGGAACTAGATTCTATGTGTTTTACTAGGTCTCCTGATTATATTCATATCCTTAAATATTAATTTGACCTAATATATTGAGAGCAATAATTTTTTGAACATGAATTAATTTTTTAAAAATATTTTTATGCTCAAAAAATCATTGCTCTTAATATATTAAGTTAAATTAATGTTTGAGAGCATGGAAATAATCAGGAGATGTATATGAACACATAGAAACTGGTTTCTTATCAATCTGAGATTATTTAATTCATCAGCCAATTTTATCCAAAATCGGATGATGGACGACATGATCTCAGATTGACATGAAACCAGTTTCTATGTGTTCATCTATCTCTCCTAATTATTTTCACGCCCTTAAACATCAATTTGACTCAATATATTGAGAGCAACTTTTTAAATATGAATTATTTTTTTAAATATATCCATGTTTAAAAATCATTGCTCTCAATATATTGAGTAAAATTGACATTTGAGGGTATGAATACAATTAAGAGAGGTAGATGAATACATAGGAACTAGTTTCATGTTAATTCGAGGTTGTTTGATCCATCAACCGATTTTTCCCAAGATCGGCTGATGGATGGGCAAAACTGTTGGGACCGAAATGTAGCTAGGGGGGGTGAATAGCTCGTCGCGTGCTCGTGGTCGGCGTTGCTTGTTTCTTCAAAGGTGTGCAGCGGAAATATACAAGAAACAACACACACAACGCTAACAAGTAGATTTACTTGGTATCCACCTCCAAAGGAGGTGACTAGTCCAAGGATCCACACACTCACACACACCTCCACTAATAAACACTCCTTTTCGGTAACTACCGAAGGCGGAGAAGCCCTACAAGTTCACACTACAAGAAGAAAGGGAAAGGATACACAAATACAAGCAAAAGCTTACAATGAGTATAGAAAACCCTAACCCTAGCTTTCTTCCTCTTGCTGTAGATCCGCCTCTTGACTTGGAAAAACCTCCAAGAGCTTCAAGAACTGGTGGTGAGAACCCTGTGGAGAAGCTCTGTGATCGTTGGTGAAGATCGGGAGAAGTGGCCGAGAGTTCTGCCGAAGGAATCGCATGCCTGCAGCCTTTATCTGCGCCAACGGTCGGATCCCGATCGATTGGATTGCTCCCAATCGATCGGGGAGGCTTTGGATCGATCCACTGATCGATCCAGAGTGCCTCTGTGCTCTCAGGAATTGCCTGGATTGATCCGCTGATCAATCCAGGACTTATCGCGCAGAAACGCGCCACCCCAATCGATCCACTGATCGATTGGGGTCTCTAGATCGAGCGACCGATCGATCCAGAGGCGTTCTGTCAGCTATGCGACTTGCCCACTCGAGGTTTGTCGCGGGGAACTTCCCAATCGATCGGCCGATCGATTGGGCATCAGCCAATCGATCGGCTGATCGATCCAGACATTGGTTTTTGCCCAAAACCAAGTCTCAAGCCCCCAAACCAACATCCGATCAATCCATGACCTGTTGGTTCATAAAACCTAGCATCCAGTCAATCTTAACCTGCTAGAACTCGCTTACCAAGTGTCCGGTCAATCCCTTTGACCCACTTGGACTTTTCTCCTCGTGCAAAGTATCCGGTCAATCCCTTTGACCTACTTGGACTTCCCAACACCAGATGTCCGATCATTCTTGATCCATCTGGATTTCTTCGCCTGACTTCACTCACCAGGACTTCCCTTCTGCCTAGCTTCACTCACTAGGACTTCCACCTGGCTTCACTCACTAGGATTTCCTTCTGCCTAGCTTCACTTACTAGGTCTTTCCATCTGCCTGGCTTCACTCACCAGGACTTTCACCTAGCTTCACTCACTAGGATTTTCCATCTACCTGACTTCACTCACTAGGACTTTCACCTGGTTTCACTCACCAGGATTTCCCCGTCAAGTATCCAGTCAACCTTGACCTACTTGACTCTCCTTCACACATGAACAATTGCACCTGCAATCTTCATGTGTTGTCTACATGTATTGTCAAACATGTATTGTCAACATGTATTGTCAAACCATCAAAACATAAACATTAAGACTCGAGCTTGACCCAATTCAAACTAAGTCAACCTTGACCTGGGGAATATTGCACCAACAATCTCCCAACAAAAACTAGCTGATGGACCAAATAACTTAGGATTGATATGAAACTAGTTCCTATGTATTTATCTACCTCTGCTGATTATATCCATGTCTTCAAACGTTAATTTGACTTAATATATTGAGAGCAATGATTTTATAAACATGAAAGTGTTTGAAAACTTTGATTTGTGTTAAAAAAAAATCAGCTAATGGATCAAACGACCTCATATTAACTTAGAACTAGATCCTATGTGTTTGACTAGTTCTCATGATTATATTTATGCTCCTAAATATCAATTTGACCAAATATATTGAGAGCAATAATTTTTGAATGTGAATTAAAGTTTTCAAACATATTCATGTTAAAAAAATTATTGCTCTCAATATATTAGTCAAATTGGCATTTAAAGGGCCTGAATATAATCAGGAGAGGTAGACAAACACATATGAGCTAGTTTCATATCAATCCGAGGTTGTTTGATCCATCAGCCAATTTTGCCTAAAACTAGTTAATGGACCAAATGACCTTGTATTGATATGAAACTAGTCATATGTGTTTGTATACCTCTCCTAATTATATCCATACCCTTAAAAGTAAATTTGACTCAATATATTGAGAGTAATAATTTTTTAAACATGAAAATATTTGAAAATTTTGATTCGTGTTCAAAAAATCTGGCTGATGGATCAAATGACCTCAGATTGACATGAAACTAGATCCTCTATGTTTGGCTAGTCCTCCTAATTTTATGTATTCTCTCAAACATTAATTTAACTCAATATATTGAGAGCAATAATTATTTTAACATGAATTAATTTTTTAAAATATATTATTATTTAAAAAATTATTTCTCTCACTATATTGAGTCAAATTAATGTTTGAAGACATGCATATAATCATAAGAGGTACACGAATATATAAGAACTAGTTTCATGTCAATTCGAGGTCATTTGATCCATCTACTAATTTTGCCTAAAATCGACTGATGGACCAAATGATCTCGGATTGGAATGAAACTAATTCTTATGTGTTCGTCTGCCTCTCCTGGTTATATTTATTTCATCGAACATTAATTTGACTCAATATATTGAGATCAATGATTTTTTGAACACAAAAATGTTGAAACATTTAATTTGTGTTCAAAAAATCTGGATGATGGACTAAACTGCCTCGGATTGACATAACACTAGTCATTATGTATTCGTCTAGTTCTCTTGATTATATCCATGCCCTCAAATATCAATTTGACCCAATATATTGAGAGCAATAATTTTTTGAATATGAAAATGTTTGAAAATTTTAATTCATGTTAAAAAAATCGAGCTAATAGACCAAACGACCTCGGATTGATATGAAACTAGTTTTTTTATGTTTGTCTAACTCTCCTAATTATATTCATATCCTCAAACATCAATTTAAATTAATATATTGAGAGTAATGATTTTTTAAATATAAATATATTTGAAAATTTTAATTTATTTTAAAAAAATCATTGCTCTCCATATTTTGGGCTCTAAAAAATCATTTCTCTCAATACCTCTTTACAATTTAATTCGTGTTTGAGAGCATGAATATAATCATGAGAATTAGTCAAATATATAGGATATAGTTTCATATAAATCCGAGGTCGTTTGGTCCATCAGCCAGATTTTTTGAACACGAATTGAATTTTTCAAATAATTCCATGTTCAAAAAATCATTGCTCTCAATATATTGAGTCAAATTAAGGTTTGAGGACATGAATATAATTAGGAGAGATAGACAATTACATAGAAACTAGTTTCATGTTAATCCAAGATCATTTGGTCCATCAGTCGATTTTGGACAAAATCGACTGATGGACCAAATGATCTTAGATTGACATGAAATTAGTTTCTATGTGTTCGGCTACCTCTCCTAATTATATCCGACTGATAGACCAAATGACCTCATATTGATATGAAACCAATTTCTATGGTGTTTGATTACCTCTCCTGATTGTATTTATCCCCTCAAATGTCAATTTGATTCAATATATTGAGAGTAATGATTTTTTAGAATATGAAAATATTTAAAAAAAAATTAATTCATGTTAAAAAAATCATTGCTCTTAATATATTAGGTCAAATTGATATTTGAGAGCATAGATATAATCAGGAGAACTAGCCAAATATACATGATTTAGTTTCATGTCAATCCGAAATTGTTTGGTCCATTAGCTAGATTTTTTTAACATGGATTGAATTTTTCAAATATATTCATGTTTAAAAAATTATTACTCTCAATATATTGAGTCAAATTGACATTTGAGGACATGTATATAATCAGGAGAGGTAGATGTACACATAGGAACTAGTTTTATATCAATCCGAGGTCATTTGATCCATCAGCTGATTTTGGATAAAATCAGCTAATATATCAATTGACGTATGAGATTATTGGATATAATCAGGAGAGATAACCGAAGATATAAGAGCTAATTCATATCAATCTAAAGTCGTTTGATGCATCAACTAATTTTATCTAAAATTAACTTTGAAAAAAAATTAGTCGACTGATTTACTTAAAATTTTAATATTTCGACATAGAACAAAATTAATTTGACAGATCTAAAAAATCAATCGACTGATAAAGATAAAATAGATATGTAATTTGATAATTTTAAAATTAATCTATGTCTTTTGATAATTTGAAAAACCTACCTACTTAAGTAAAAAGCGGGTCAAACTGGTTTAAGGCTCAATTAAGAGAACCGTAGGTTTTCAACTGATTTTTTTTTAAACATAGATGATATTTTTTTTAATGAAGAAAATTTGTTAAAAACAATGTTATCGGGACTTCTATCTGTCTTGAGTGAGAGGCTGAGAGCCAAATGTAATATTCACCTAAACTATAAACATATAGTTTTTTTTTACTATATAAAAAGAAAAAAAAACTAAGAGAATAAATAATTTTTAAGGAGTAAAAGTAATTTCAATCGTTATACTAATGGTTCTGACTATTAGCGGAGAGGAGGAGGATTTTTATTTTATTTTCTACAGTTCATATTATTTGATATTTTTTATTATTGATTATGATTTAATGTATGTTATTCTTCAAAATCTATAAATACTAAATTCATTTCATCATTTTCATACCATATTCGCTCTTATCATCTTTCAATTTCAAAATCTCAATCGTTTTTTACTTAAATTCTCTAATCATAATGAAGAAAATATTCATTATTTCGATTTTGGAGGGACAAGGAAATTCAAATGAGGATTACGATATTCAATTTACCGATGATAAATCTAAGTAAATTTTGACATCCAAAATATAAAGAAGTACTTATGACGATACTTCTAAGGATACCCTTTTAAAATGATAGGAGAGTGTAAACTATTTTTTATATAAATTTATAAAATTTTAAATTTTTATTAGTAATAATAATTTTGAACTATGATTGTGATAATCTTAATTGAATCATGAGTAGATAGTTTTGAATCATAAATTATAATCATAATCATAATCATAATCATAATCATAATCATCTTAAATATTTAAAATTAAGAGTCAACTTATCAGGACAATTGAACTAACAATTCCTAACTATCATATTATCTAATTGTCCATTTCGAACTGTAATCGGTTTAATTACACGGCAGTTATAATAGTTTGTTATTTAACGTAAAATAAAAAAATAAAATAAATTTATAATTCATCAGTTTTGCTCCGTGTTAAATATAATATAATTCTTTAAAACACCTTTTGTTAAAAGCAAAAAAAATTCTTTTGGAAAACTGATTTTTCTCTATTCGTGCAATTCAGGGACGGTCATGGAGCGGATGACGAAATGGCTTTCCATTCCATTAAAACGAATAAAAAAATATACAAAAATTAATTGATTTATAAATTCATCTGTTTATTATTTTATAATAAATAAATAGATAAATAATAGATGAATAATCCTCTAAGTAAAAGAGAGGTGTACTCTTTAATAAAATAAAGAACTTGACTACTTTAATTTCATCCGATACTCTGATTCTGCGATAGGATATTTATATTGTTACCTAAATATTCGTGGTTTGATTCCTAATTATAATATATTTATAAGAATTTTTTTTTTCAAATGAGGAGCACAATAAAACAATGTTGGACTTCTAGGCTAGTTGTGACGAGTACTTCTTGATTTATCCTGATGGTCAGATAAAAATTTTCGTAGAATCAGACAAGTCACTAAGGAATAGTCAATGAGGCCAATTAAATTTATCATTTTTTTTTTTTTTTGACTAATTCAATTTCTCCAAGTAATCCATCCTTGATGTGCATAAAGAGCTCGACTAGTTCTAAGCCCAGGTTCAATTTTATATTTGAAAATTTTAATTCGTGTTAAAAAAATCTGAATGATGGACCAAATGACCTTAATTGATATAAAACTAAATCTTATGTGTTCGACTAATTCTCTTGATTATGTCCATGCCCTGAAATATTAATTTGACCTAAAATATGTGTTTGACTATTTCTCCTAATTATATTTGGCTAATGGACCAAATACCCTCGAATTGATATATGATTTTTTGAATACGAAAATATTTGAAAAATTCAATTCATGTTCAAAAAATCATTGTTCTCAATATATTAGATCTAATTGATGTGTGAGAGTACATATATAATTAGGAGAACTGGCCAAACACATCGGATCTAATTTCATGTCAATCTGAGTTAGTTTGGTCCATTAGCCAGATTTTTTTGAACACAGATTAAAATTTTCAAATATATTCGTGTTCTAAAAATTATTGCTCTCAATATATTGAGTCAAATTGATATTTGAGAGCATGAATATAATCAGGAGAGGTAGCCGAATATATATGAACTAATTTCATATCAATTTGAGATTATTTGATACATCAATCAATTTTACCTAAATTGACTTTGAAAAAAAATCAATCGACTGATTTGTTCAAAATTTTGATATTTCGACACAAAGCGAAATTGATTCAATTAATTTTTTGAGTAGATTGATAAGAGTAAAATGAAAAATGGGTATGTGATTTAGTAATTTTAAAACTACCCTACATGATTTAATAATTTCATAAATTTATCTATGTGGTTCAGTAAGAAGCCATAAAAGAATGGACCAAACCGGTTCAAGGCTCAATTAAGCGAACTTTAGGTTTTCATCTGATTTTTTTTTTAACATAGATGATATTGTTTTATTGAAGAAAATTTGTTAAAAAATGTTATCAAGATTTGAATCTGAGAGTAGATACTCTGGTTGACAAAAAAGTGGATCAGGGGATGAACCACTCACAATTACTGTCGGATCGTGGTCGTGATCCGGCTGAAATTAGTTGCAATCCCTCTCTGGGTTCACCGTCTCCCCTAGATTTGTATCAGGGCGAGCGGCTGGAGGCTGCCCCTAGCTCAGCGTCGGGCAGCCAGCCACTTGCCCACCTCCGGCGGCTTTCGGCCGTCTGCTTCGATCCAAACTATAACCTGAGGGACAGTGAATCCAGAGAAAAATCATAACTAATTGTGGTCAGATCATGATTACGAGTTGACCATAATTAAGAATAATTCATTCCTTGATCTATTTTTTCATGGACGAAGAGATTTGGTCCCCTTGAATCTTGAATCTAAGTCTCTTGAGTGAGAGCCAGATGCAATATTCAACTAAATTATAATAAATTAACATATAATTTTCTTTTGCTATATAAAAAATAAAAAAATAATAAATAATTTCTAAGAAGAGAAAGCAATTCCGACTGTTATACCAATGATTTTTCGTTGGTGGAGAGGATTTTTATTTTATTTTTTATGATTTAAATTATTTGATATTTTTTAATGATTATGATTTAATGTCCATTATTTTTTAAAATTTATTTAAATAAGAAGTACCATATTCTCTAGTCTCATCTTTTAATTCCGAAATCTCAATTGTCTTTGGCTTGAATTCTTTAATTATAATGAAATGAGAAGGTTCATTATCTCCATTTTTGTTTGGAGGGCAAAGAAATTTAAATGAGGATCACAAGTAAATTTAGACATTCCAAATATAAAGAAGTATGATGCTTCTAAGGATACCCCTTTCAAATGGTAGGAGAGTGCAAACTATTTTTTTTTATAAATTTATAATTTTTTTAAAAAATAATAATAAAAATTTTGAACCATGGCAAAATAAACATTAACCGAATTGTAAATTGACGATTTCAAATTATAAATTATAATTATCTTGGACGATTGAAATTAAGAGTTAACAAGTAAGGACCGTTCAACCAATAATTTCTAACCATCAAACTATTTAATCGTCAATTTTGAACAGTGATCTGTTTAGTTACACGACAGTTATAAACAGTTTCTTATTTAATGTAAAATTTAAAAATAAAATAAATTTATAATTCATCAGTCTTCTCCGTGTCAAATATAATATAATTCTTTAAAACAACTTTTGTTAAAAACAAAAAAAAAAATTCTTGTTTGGAAAACTGATTTTTCCCTATTCGTGCAATTGAGGGACGGAAATGCAGCTGAGGACGACATGGCTTTCCATCTATTTAAACGAATAAAAAAATATACAAAAATTGATTGATTTATAACTTCATCTGTCCATTATTTTATAATAAATAAATAAATAAATAAGAGAAAGATGAATAATCCTCTAAGTAAACAGGGCCTTAAAGAGCTTGACTAGTTCAATTTCTCCGAGTAATCCATCAAGGCATAAAGAGCTCAACTAGTTCAAGTCCAGATTCAATTTTTTAATTATACTTGATGTGAGATATCTGAAAATGTGAAAGTCCAAG